>NC_086157.1:93789943-94089943 GCF_035149785.1 Candoia aspera | reverse complement strand
CAGCATTTTGATTGGACCTTTGGGTTTTCAAACAAGAAAACAGACTTAGTTTCAATAAGATTTATTTCAGACTATACCGATCAAAGGACAGTGAGGATCCTAAGCATGCTTACAAGCGAATACGTCCCATTGAACTCTATGGAACAGATGTGCTCAGGGCTGTGTTGGATGAGAAATCATAAATCAAACCTTGACCATTTTAAAGTCCAGCACACAATTGCTGGTGGGAATACCCTGCTGCTGCATTTATTGTACAGTAGAATGGCTGAACCATGCAAACTGAAAACCAAAGCTAGCCCCTAAGACATTATAATGTGGATCAGCAAATAAGGGCATAAAAGAGAAGATATTCCAGTTGCTGAACTCTTAAAAATCATGACACATCCTGTCATCATTACCAGGGATATTATTTCAGCCCTAGAGGCAAATATATTCACCTAAATCTTGAAAAATATACTTTCTTATTAACAAGGTTAAGGATGAAAACAAGCAAAGTTAAGGCAATCTTGTTCCTTGTAACGAAGGTTGATGAGAGTTTAACTATGCTATAGGTTCATTTAGATCTGACTGGACTTTCACTCAGAATTGATGGTTTTCCCCTAAATATTAATATGAATAATATTAAACATATTTGGCAAGATGCACAGAAACTGAAATATAAGTCTTGCCCTTTGTTCAGCTGAATAAAAAGGAGGATGAAATAAAAAAGTATTAAAAATACAGTTTAAGTTTTATGAAGACAGTGTCACTGTATAACATATTCAATTAGCTGACAGCCAAAGTTGTAGTAGTAACTAGGCAAAAATACCTAACCCACTGATACAATAATCATCCTTATAATAAAGATCCACAATCATGACTTCATCAACATACATTAATTTTATCCTTGGCAAACATACTCAACTCTATCCCAAGAACAGATTCCATTTACTGTACATTTGGATCTCTGTGCTTTCTGATAGCTTTCAAATCTCCCAGATCAGAAAAGGTTGATCGAATAAAACCCATCTCCTCACTTCTTTTACATCCCATCAACAATTTTTACTCCTCTTTATAGCAAGACATTTCTGAAACTTTATACAAGCAGCCTGCTCTTTTAGGAAAGGGAAACAGAAAAGGCCACAAAAAGAACACCAAAACCAAGGATGCATGGTGCAAAATCAAATAGAAATGAAGAGAAATGAAGCAAGAATAACAATCAGAGTAGGAGAGACTAAATAGAGAAAAATGTTTAGGACAAAACTATAGAATCTGGATGAGCAAGGGAAGAAGAGCCATGAGTGCAGATGTCAGTGTGTATGCTTACCAAGCATCTGCAGCTGACTTCTGCTGACTGAACTACTTAAGTGGTGCCCTCTCATCGCAGCTGTTGGTGCAAGACTTCCTTGCTTGAATGAAATGTTGTTTCTAGAGCTCACAGTCTCTATGTGCAGGTGGTTCTCTTGGGAATCCGTCACAACTGCTCAGCCTCTGGACTGTAAAACCACTTCTTCAAATCTGAAGATCTGAGAGAAATAGCTGTTTGAGGAGGGGTTTGGGAGCTCTTCCTGCAACAGCAACAACAACAACAACAACAACAACAACAACACATTAAAAAAAATTCCTACAGTAGTTTCATGTGTAAAATGTATGTTAACTACCAGCAAAGCGAACTCATTCTTCCTATTCAGTACGGTTTTGTCTTACCATTTTTGTGAGGATGAAAAGTTTTGATTCATGCAGAAAAGTCTTTTAAGCTCTTCGGTGTCCTTACAAGGTGAGCTTTATTTTTCAGCCCCATCCCCTCTCCCCTTTTATTCCAAAAGGGCAGAAATATTCACTATTTAAGAATTAACCATACAGGCCCAGTTCTTTTTAGCAACAAACTTGGCGAGTGCTGGAATCCTCACCCCAGTAGAGGGCTCTCAGACATTAGAAGCATAAGATTTATTGGGTTGGGCTTTAGAAACCCAGTCAAGCAGTGAGTTTCACTGCTTCTGATTCAGACTCTGACACCAAACACTTCAGGTCCATGCCAATCACTAAAAAAAGGAAAGAGTAATTGCTAATAAAACATTTGCTGTTATTTCATCATGAGACCCAAAATTAGCTTTTTGAGACTACTGCCTCGTTTTCTTCAATGGTAGAAGTGGTTCTTCTAATTTATTTATTTTTTTATTTATTATTCAAATTTAATTACCACCCATCTCCCCCAAAAGAGGAGGGATGATAAACTACCAGCATGAATGCACCTAAGTCACACTAAAGTTATCAGAATCCTGAAGAATTACCTGTATTATATATAAAACAATGATGGTAGGACGTGAGTCTCTCAGAGTATTCAAAATTCTTTGGATATACCAGAAAAAGTAGATTCAAACTTACTAATTATTAATAAGTAATTTGAAAGGTTGTTATTCTTTTTAAAATCCTATTTGGAGTAGCCAGGGATTTCCAGTCTGGGATGTTCTGCATGTCAATCATGTAAACCACCATGCAAATATCACCCTTCAGAAAAGCTGCTAGGCTTGAGAACTTTCTGTCCCAGGGAGCCCCTTATGGCTGTACCTCTCCAAACCCTAGAAAGCTAGCAAAGACAATGACTAGATTCACAATAATGTGGCTTGTTTGGTATGAGGTTGGAATCATGTGACCCCAGTCATTTGTAGCTTATTCCATAAATCAGGGTTTCTCAACCAGGGTTCCATGGCACCCTAGGGTTCAGCAAGAGGTCACCAGGGGTTCCCTGGGAGATCACAATTTATTTAAAAAAATATTTCAAATTCAGTCAACTTCAGATTAAAGAGGTATGTTTCATTCTTTATTTTTAATTTAAGAAGATTGTTAATGCATATATACAGGCCTACACATGAAACAAATATAATAATTTTGAAACGTCTGGCCTATATTTGAGCCTGAATGTGCAGGGGTTCCCTGAGACCTGAAAAATATTTCAAGGGTTCCTCCAGGGTCCAAAGGTGCAGAAAGGCTGCCATAAATCATGTACCTTCCCCAGAACCCTATCTATGGTTCTCAAAGCACCCATGGAGGGGGAAGGGGGTTGACCTATTGGGAGTAGATGGATGCTCTAACCTTCTAGAAATTAATGCATTCATTTCACCCCTTAACTTCTTCAAAATTCCCACCCATTAAACCATTTATTTCTGTTGTGGAATTTTAAAAAATACAGCTGTGACAAAGTTGCAACTCCTGACCTAATATGATGTTGAACCAGGGCAATAGTAGACTTCCCTTACCTGGAGCATTTCACATTGTTGGAACTATAACTCTTGGTATTCTCAACCAGCCTGCTGACTAAAAATCCTGAGAGTTGTAGTCTCATGCACATCTGGAAGGCTTCAGGTGAATAAAGGATGTATAAGCATACCTACACTGTTCTCTGATCATTTTTTTCTCATTATCTGGGTATCTGTTTTCTCATGATACAGTTTTGGTTATTTTGGACAATTGTTTTGAATTAATTTCAATGTGTGTCTGTATATACATTCAAATTGAGCTTCAGTAAGCCATGGGAAAGGAGTATATTAGGCCCAAAAGCTGCCAGAAATGTTTATATAAATAAATATTCAATTTTTCTTCACTTCAGGGTGTGACACTGGCATCATTTTTTGGTATCTAAGAAGAGCTGATAAATTCAATTATATGGCACATACACTAACGTGTGAGAAACTAGCTGAATTAAATTAACCCCAGCGTTTATACACAGAGACAAAGAAATCTGTCTATATACAAATTTGGTCTAAATTCCAAAGTCCAGTTAAATTGAGGTACTTGAAATGAAACTTCCTTTGTCACTTTGATTTAAGCAGAGCTGAGCACATTTCCATTCTAGTCTAACTGGACTATAGATTAGGCACTAAGGCTTTCATTCTCTACTGTGTTGAGTGCATTTACATATATGTTTAGAGGTGGCAGGTTGGGGGAGAAGAGAATAAATAGATGCAGACTATGTTTGATACATATTTGGCATTCCCCACCACAACCTCTAGACATTACCTCCTCTGATCACAATTCCTTAAGACTATCAGAATGGTTCCACACCATTTTAAGATGGGAAGTGTCAATGACTGGTATAAATCCTAAAATGGGATTAACATTGTTTTTAAAAGGGAAGCCCACTTCCCTCCCAAATCCAGGGAAACAAGAAATACCACCGATGTGTGTGACATGGTCCCTTCGCTGCAATCCTTGCCACTAAGGCTGCCCACCCTTGTGTTACCTGGGTACTAACTTATAAATATACACAGGAAATCATTCCAGGAGCTTTGCATTGGTGTAGCATGTCTATGTTCATTATCAGAAAGTGCCTGATCAATGTGCTTTGATACAAATGGTTAAAATAACACACAAAAGAAATGCTAGGGATTCTGGCAAAGAAAATGGACACATAAGCCTGCTTATACCTATATTTATTTCTATAGCACTATCTGTATGGAAAATGATTTGAAAACTACAACCTAGCACCTGGGAATACCAACCCTGTGCTAAATCACTAAATAATTCATAGATGACCTGATTCTGGGTCCGGGTTTTGTGTGTAGCAGAGCAGATCCTTTGTTGCAATCTACTGAAAGTCAGCCCTTGACACAGTGGGGAACCTGGTGCTTGGGAGTAGATTACTTGGAGAACAACCTTCTCTGGGATATATCTTCATAAACTTCAGAATCTTGAGAATCTTTTAGTGCCCCTTCAAACAAAGAAAGCCAGTTGGCTATACCTTGGCAATCTCAGATGTGGAATAGCTTTCCCAAGAGTCTCACCTGGCACTTGTTTTATAATATGTTCAACTTCAAGACCTTTTCAGTCAGCAGCCTTTGATTGATTGAAAAGTGGGAGATAATTATTTTAAAACTTGTACTCTTGTCTGATCTGTGGTATTGTATATTTGTGCCAATTTGGGGAGAGAATATGATGCATTTTAGTATCTTATTATATATTGTATTTTATTGTTTTTGCGCTGCCCAGACTTAAATTGATTTTCTAGACCTACACAATGTTGTAGACATCTGTTGTATTCATATAAGGTCAACCAGGTTGCACACAATAAATAGAAAAGGGTATTTCTTCCAGGGACAATATTGCTGTTCTGTCCACGTCACAGCTACATTTTAAAGAGCAACAGAACAATGTATAAAAGGTAACTGGAACATTAAGAATTGCATTTCAGCAACTTTCTTCTTGTTCTATTCAGTATTTCAGAATATCCAAGACCCTGAAGATGCCAAAATATTAATGTGACTGAAGAACCTTCCTTCATATTTGGCTATTTTTTCATTTATTGGGAGATACTTTATTTTTGAATTGGTATTATTGATTTTATATTCTTCATCCCAAAGGATTTGTTTCATGTTTCTGAATTGACTAAAATAATGTTAATTATTAATTATGTATATAATTGGTTTGATGGTTCTCCTTAATTATATTTAGATGAATTTATTTGATGGGCTGTTATTAATATAACTACTTTGGCCACATAATGAGAAGACAGGACACCCTAGAGAAGATGCTGATGCTAGGGAGAGCGGAAGGCAAAAGGAAAAGGGGCTGACCAAGGGCAAGGTGGATGGATGATATTCTAGAGGTGACGGACTCGTCCCTGGGGGAGCTGACGACCGACAGGAAGCTCTGGCGTGGGCTGGTCCATGAAGTCACAAAGAGTCAGAAGCGACTGAATGAATAAACAACAACTCATGAATGCATTTATTATATTGAGATGTAACATTTAGAAAGGCAGTACAGTATATGTGTGTTGATTTTGGTCATTTCATGCATTACACGTGTACCCACCATGTTTTACTAAAAGACAAGATGCATTCTTTTTCTGAGAATCCACTCAGGACCTAGCAACCTATCTCAGGCAAATATGTATAGTTAAATCCACATGCTCTAAATGCACCAGCCTGAAAAAGGGTAGCCCAAGAGTTAAGTATTTAAAGTTATAGAATGATGGAGAGGGAAAGTGATATTCAGCTTTCCCTTACCTGTCATTTCCTTATTTCAAATGAGTATTTTCCTGTTAACCCTTTTTACCCAGGCTTCCAGAATTGTATCTATGCCTCCCATATTCTTCAACTAACCCAAACATATACACCCACTTTTTTATATAGTATATTAACTGATCCTACTGTAAGACTGTTCGTTGATAAACCATACTTGTAAAGTGAAAACAAAACAAAAGCTTCCAAGCGAAGGCAATGTTCAGAACGACTATAGGAGTGAAGGATGGTTTTTAAATGTTACATTTAAAAGGATGGTTACATTTAATTTTGAGCAGGCTGTACAGGATGGCATTGCGAGGTACGTATGTGCAAGCAAGCCCCACTGTTCGCCATCAGATTTATTTCCATATAAACCTGAAGAGGACTGCACTGTTACAGAACGAAGGGCACGATTTAAGTGAATGCGTGTGTGTCCATAATACAGATATACAGACACGCACACTCATCTATACACCCAGGCAGTTGCACACACAGGAAAAGGTTTAGGAAAGGCAGTGCGCTTCCTTCCCCTCCACGAAAGACAAAAGTACACGGAGTTTGCCGCAACCACACTCCCCTTCCCGGGCTCCAGCCGCCCCTCCCGCCGGGGTTGGGCCTAGCCTCCATCAGCCCCTTCGCCTGCTCCGGGCCTGGATTACCCAGAGGGCCTCGCTGTGGCGCAGGCGCACTGAGGAGACAGCTCAGGAAGAGGAAAATGGAATAAACAATCCCGCCGTTGCCGCTGCCACCGGGACCCTTCAGCGCCTGACGGAAGGCCCCGGTCTTTCCCCGCTCTCCTTTAGCCTCCTCTCCCCCGGCGGGCTTGCTTGACCCCTTTAAGAGAAGCACAAGCGCCCTCCCCTTTCCTCCCTCGTTCCCGGAACTCGGGCAGTGACAGCGGCGGCCGTGGGACGGCTGCTGCGCCCTCTCCCCGCCTGCCTCCCATGGTGCGGCGGTGGCCGGCAGCGGCCGTGCCTTCTGAGGCGGCCTCGCTGCTGCTGTAGCAGCCGTCGCCGCCATGAACAGTGGCGGCCTCCCCTGCTCCGCTCCGGTGGCTCCCGCCGCGGCGGTGGTAGGGCCGCCCCCCGGGCCAGGGGTTCCGGCGGCGGTGGCGGCCCCCGGCGGGCTGAAGCTCAAGTTCTGCCGCTACTACGCGAAGGACAAGACGTGCTTTTACGGCGAGGAATGCCAGTTCCTGCACGAGGAGCCCGGCGGAGCTTCCGCCGCCTGTCCCGGCCCTCCGCCGCCGGTCGCCCTCGGTGGGCTTCCGCTTGGGCTCCCTCCTGGCCCCGCTGCTCCTTCCGTCGCCGTGGCCGCCTCGTCGGGGCACGGCGGTAGCGGTGGCTATCCGGGGCACGGGGCAGCGGCGCCGGGAGCGGGGCCTAAGAAACCGTCTGAGCTGGTGGGAGGAGGCGGAGGAGCAGGCGGCGCGGGGCTGGACGGACCCCGGCTAGCCAGTGAGTGTGGGTCGAGGGAGAGCCGCCGGCGGGCGAGTGGGGCGGCAGGAAGAGAAAAAGGCTTGGGGTGGGCCTCTGATCTCAGGCCTGAGCTGCGCGGTTTCCTTCCAGAGGAAGCTGAGATGTCAGAAGCGTCTTTCGGAGATGGTTAGATGCTCCGGAAGAGGGTGGGTGGGGGTGGCTTGATAGGGTGGTTTCCTTGGGTTTTGAAGGGAATTGAAACCTGCAGAGTTTAAAGTAAAACATTTGAAAGGAGTAAGGGAGAGGCTGCTAATATTGGCCCCTTCTCCTCCCTCCCCGTGGAAAATTCTGATTGGGAGATGAACTTGCGCCAGCCTGTCAAAAAATAGTAAAAAGGGGTGTGGTGAGGGTTGTGTGCATATAGGTATATATTGTTTATTGCTTATGTATATAGCTACAAAGGTTATGTGGAGGCTAAGGATGTTCATACAGGGTCGTATGAATGGAGATTTAAAAGTATAACCCACCACTGATGTTGGTGAAAATAATCTTCATAGCACTGAGATAATTTATTAGCCCAAAGCCATGTATAATCTGTAGACCCCTATCTTTTACCAACTGCATCCGTGAGATTTTTTAATTTTTCCCTTTAAGTATCTGCTTCTAGTATAATATGAAGTTCTTTGTATTGGACAGTGGTAAAACACTGCTTGAGAGAAGCCTAAATTGATTTGGCTCATCTCCGACCCCAATTAGGAAAGCACTAAAATATTCTGATTATTTAAGATGCAGGACATAACAGTCCAAAATATTTGTTGAGAAAATAGAGCTGAATTGTCAGCAGTATACAAAAAATCAACAGCATTTGTTGGAGATCTTTTGAAGTCTGGCTTGACAACTTGTTGGGCCTTTTCTGTAGATTATTTTGCTTTCCTCATTACAGCTTCTAATGGAGCTCTACTTTTTATTAGTTAAATACTTTAATGTAGAACAGCTGTCCACTGTAACAGGAAGAAAGTTTATTATATGTATACAATAAAGCTGCTTTTTCAAACTTCCAGATGGGTAGGTGCATTAGTTTGTTGTAAAAACAAGAGAGCTTTAGTATGTATTTCCTGGTGTGTATTGCACACAGAAGAAAATATTGGTATAAACCCTTTATTTTTTGTTTAGATTTTTTTTTTAATTAAAAGGATCTTAAAGGGACAATGTGTGAAAATAATTGTTGCTGTCAAATCAGGAAAAGGCAGATTTGTTAATCTAATAAATTTACAGTTTCTGGAATTCCTCAATTTAAAAGACCTGTTAAAATAAGAGAACTATTGTAGTAGCTAGTTAAGAGAATGAGCTTCAGACTAGGACATCCTTTAAATGTTGCTTCTGCTATGATGAACTCATTAGATGTATTTTAAACACTTGACTGCAAAACTGGTTTAAGATTGCTGGATATGAATTAGGGCAGTTTAATAATTGTTTGCTTTTAACATGACTAGAATGTACAGTATATTGTTGCTTAGATGACTACAAAAGCTATGAAAAAAAATAATATGGATCACAAAATTCTCTATTCTGTTGTCCCATTTCCTGCTAGTATCACATATTGGATTCAGCTGTGTGTTTGCTAGGGAAAACTTGGTCTTACAAATAATCATTAGGTGTATTCATGACAATACACTTGCAGGATTCAAAAGGAATGTTAATCCTAAATAGCATATGCCCCGTAAATATTTTTTCAAGAAATTTGTAAGTTTTTATCAGAAAAAAATATTAACACATTGGGGTATACCTTTTAGTCAAGTTTCTGAGGCTAAACTGAAAGCTTTAAAAGTATCAAAATGTCTCAGGTAGCATGTATGAGCCTAAAAACATGACTGCTTGCTGTCTGTTAAATAGATTTTTTGAACACTCAAGTATGCAACAGGCTGGCTAAAAGAATAATTAGTAATGCACACAAATCTCTCAGCCTATTGCTTTTTGTAGAGCAATGTTTCCTGACTTGGTGGCTTCCAGGTGTGTTAGTCTGGAAGTCCCATTGAAAGAGTGCTGTAGATAAAGGCCCTTCCCATGATAATCTCTATTTTAGATAGCAGGGCAGTATTTTGTTTTTGAATTGACTAACAGACTAGTCTCATACAACGCTTTATAGCACAAGATGCCTTATGCAGTTCCTTCAAGTACAGCACTGGATTGTCTTGTCCTTTAAAAAAAAAGTCTGGTCATGATAGTCATACTCAGCCAGTCACATTTTGTAGACTTATTGTCAAAGCATGTGGGACCTTTCTATAGTTATATTCAACAAACTGGAAGAAAGCTATGATGATGATGATGATGATGATGATGATGATGATGATGATGGTGTCATCATACCTCAAATAATTGGATACGTGTTTTAAATGAGTATGTGGAAGGAGGGGGAAATAGGATTTATTTATGACTACAATTATAAATAGCTCAATTAAATAATAGGAAGGAAAAGATTGGAAAAAACTGATCCTTAGAAGAATTTATCATTAAATGCTGCTCTGATTAATTTAAATAAAAGAATACACAAGACTGGAATAAAATTATTACATTTAATTCTACATTTTAGCTTTGATCAAATACTCAGTGAAGCAGATTTAAGAAAAGGTGGTATGGGGGGGCAAAGCTATGAATGCCATTTTTTCTGTTCTAGCCTCTTTCTCTACGGCCTGCCAATCTTCTGCTGCCTCTGTTAAGGAACAGAGAGTATTTAAGTTACAGTGCTGACAGAATCAAGGCTTTTCAGTGATATGGAAGTTCTTTGTAGGAAGAGCCAAACTTTGCAACAAGCTATGACAACTTTTTTGACT
The DNA here is from genome assembly GCF_035149785.1 of Candoia aspera. Lineage (NCBI taxonomy): Eukaryota > Metazoa > Chordata > Lepidosauria > Squamata > Candoiidae > Candoia > Candoia aspera. Next base: position 94,079,716 of record NC_086157.1, on the reverse strand, counting down.
CCCCATAAAATGAGAATTCCACAGTCAGAACAAATCATATGGTCTGTTCCAAGTGGTATTGTTTTGAGTGTTTTGCCTATCCTAAGTGCAGCAGTTGGTCAGTTTGTGGCTTGTGGTTGACTGCTTTTTTGCCAGCTGAGCTAACATACAGCAACAGCGAATAGTCATATTCCTGGTGCTGTTGGCTTAGATTAAATGGAATGATGTGGCAGGGGAGTGTTGAGCAGAAAGCAGTTAAGTACTTGGCTAGACACAATATAAAGACTGCTTGCAGATTCTTGCCAGCCAGTTTGCCTGCTAAATTATTACTGATTTTCAAATTTTCTTTGCTATGGGGAAGTTAGACTTCATGTGGTGTTTGGTTTTGTGGCTAGCAGTCATGTAGGAAAGTATGTGTGTTGCATGTGTGTGGTGCTGTACTTTATTTTGCTGGCAGAGAGTGCAGAAGGATCTGTGTGCGCACCACTGTCTTTCACAAAACTGTTGCTAAAGCTGTTGAGGTTGTATAAATGTACAGTGGGGTTTTTTTTGTTCGCTTTGGCCTTTGAGGTGTATCTAAAGTACATTTAAGAATGCCTTGGGAGTGTTGGTGAGTTTGTTCTTATCCATCTGTGCCCATAATCTGTTGTTTAACTTTTTCTGACTTGAGCTCAGTTTGTAGTTACGTGTCTATGACTGTTTCTGTTACGGATTTTTCAGAATGTAGTTTTCTTGCTGGTTGTAGAACAGCATACATTTACCATTGTGCTGTGTATATTATATGCTGTAATGCAAGTATTAGAAGCTTAGTATTTGGTTGTACTAAAAAAAGATTTTAACATTTTTTAAAACATAAAAATATTAAGGAAGAGCATTTATTTATTTATTTTTATTTATTAATCAAATTTGTATAGCTGTCCATCTCACAGAAAACTGACTCTGGGTAGCTTACAACAATCATAAAAGCATACTGGCCAGCTGGACTTCTCTTCTGAACCTGCTGTGTTAAAATTAAGTGCCTTTAAATTGCTAGAGTAAATGCTAATGAAAAGTATGTAAATAAATCCCTCTCTTTGCTCTTGAGTTGCAGAGGATTTATTTAACTATCTGAAGATGTAATCTTTCTACTGAAATCTCTGGAAGGGTGAGGTTTGATTCAGTCTACTAAATACAATCTATTGGAAAGCTTTCAAATATGTTTTAAAATCCCTTCAGTCAATTCTTCTGCAAGTTGGTTGGCTGGTAGTGGGCAGCATGGACTGCCACCCTATCTAATCTTGCAACACTTTGGCAAAAACAAGGAACAAGGGGCTCATAACAAGTTTACATTGGTTCCTATAGCCAAGGTACTCAAAGCATTTCATTTTTTTCTCACAAAACTATTCAAATTATTTTGACCAGTCTGAATATTGTCAACTCAGACCATTCCAATGGACCATTTTTACAGCATCTATCTTGTTTGTGCAAAAACTCATTTTCTGATTTACGCAGAAAATCTGATTAAGATAACTAGTTGAAAAAATAATAGAAAGGTCCTCATAACATTTCTGAATGTGACTTAAATGGGGTTAGGGCAATCTAAAGCATGTGTTTTAGACCAATTATGCAGATTGCAAGGAAACTTGAGTCCCAGTAGAAAAGATAGAAGTGCATCTGCTAAACTAATATGTCACAGACTGGAAAAAGCAGTGCAGGAAGTAAAGTAATCATCATTCTGCATGGACAAGCATTTGGGTCACTCTAGCTTATGTTTCTTCTACCATTTGTGAGGAAATAACAGGCACATCATTTGTGGTTCTTTATATGTAAAGGTCTTCAAACATTTTATGGCTTTGTACAGTTTTGGGAAGAGTGATTTAATTCACTTGTAATTCCTAACTTTAAAAATGACTGGAATTAGCTGTTGAAAAAATTTATAATTACCTGAATGGAAGAATGTAAATAGAAAATGTGTACAGTATGCCCACTAGTTACATGGTACAGTAGGGCCCATATTCTGCAGCACTTAAACAGTTCATTTATCCACATATCCAAAATGATTTTCAGAAAGTAAAAATAGGCATACCTGGTATGAGAGATGCAGATTTTCTGTGGGCTATTTTGAAACAGGTTTATCCGTAATATGGTAACCAGACATATTTAGTCCCATGTTGTCTGGGGATGACAGAAATAGTAATTTAGCACATCTGGAGTGCACTTAACTGAGTAAACTGTTTGGAAGATTTCTAGAGATAGCAACACAACAATCCTGTGTATATCTACTCAGAATAAGTCCTACTATGAATGTAGGCTACATTATACAGTAGAGCTATGCTGCCTAAGGCTTCAGGATTGCATGTGATTGTATCCTGCAGTCTTAACTATTTCCCCATAGATGTTCACTTCAACAATAAACATGATACAAGATTTGGAGACTGTACCATCTCTTTGCATCTATGAGCTGTTTTGACCATGAGAACAAATGGAGAGGAATGGATAAGGGGAAGGGTCCTCACAAGTTCTCCCTTTGTCTGTTTCTGGCCTAGCCTGTTGTTAGTTAAATGAATCTATGTTTAAAATACAAGAGAACTTCCTATCTCTCTGTTCCCCCCAGTCCCTTCAAGATGTAATGTAGATAGAAGTGAAGCATTTAATCCTCATGTACTTCTTGTACTTCACTGTTTGTTAATAGCTGGGCTAAGCTCATGTTTTCAATCCAAGAAAATTAAATTATGAATATTCACTTTTTTCCGCCCTTCAAATGAGGTGCTCTACTGCTTAATTACTCTGGGTTATTTCTACTTATGTTCAGTAGCACATCCTATAATAAGGGCTCTGGCTAAATTCAAATATTCAACAGGTTTATTTTGCCTGAACTAGCTTCCAAGTTGTGTGTTCCTGGTGAACCAGGAGTAAAGTATTATAAAAATGTGCAGAGATCCCAGGATTGGCAGAGTAAGCATAGAGAAGCAAGATACCTAAATAGGATTTGTTTTTGTTATTTAATGGATTATTATTAGTGTATTATTTCATCTTTTCACTTTTGGCAAACATCTATAAACAACAAAGATGTGGCCTGCACAAGGGTGTGTGAAAGATGTGGGCTGCCCAAGGCACTCCTTATTTTCAAATGCCAGGATAGGGAAGAAGGCTGTATCATATGATGGCATTCTTAGAAACCTGTGGATTATGACAAACTGTGGAAATGCAAAGACTTTCTGAAGCTGAGGGGCAAAGAGCGTTAGCAGGCCAAAATTGGAAAGCCCATGCATATATCTCAGGATACGTAAATGGCTATGTCCTTGTCCATGTCAGGGAATTGAGATAGCTGAGAGATGTTAGGGACAAATTAACAAAAACTTACCATCCAGATCCATATAAGCTCTACTATGTGTCTAATGTAAAGAATGTGCTCTTTAAGAATGCAGGATGGCACAAACATCTCAGTCCATGTAAGTCAAATACTTGATATAGAGAAGCTTCTTAAAAATAATGGAATAGAATTGTAAAATGAAGTTACAGTTGCTTTCCTTCTGCTGTCTCTGTCTCAATGCGCTGAAACAAGCAACACTTCAAGAAAACCTGACTTTGGATTAGGTAATAGCCAAAGTACATGGGTAGGAATCCCTAATGGGAATAGAAAAATGCACTTTGCAAATAAAAAGCTTCCATTTTCAGAGTTAGGTAAAGTTTTTGTTTTACCTGCAAAAACAAATCACACCAGAGGCCATTTCCCCCCCAAGGAGATGAAAGGCCTGGCCAGGGCTTTAGAGGTGCAAATGGAGGGAGAACTATTGAAGATGGAAGTTTCTCCTCTCAAAGGAAGGAGTAATGGTCAAGGTCAGAAAAGGCTAGAAAAGGAGCCAAAAATAAGCCAGAAGGCAGGTAGGGTGTGTGAGTGAGAGAGATGCATTATAGGAAAGAGAAGGAGATGTCTCAAAGAAGCCTTACTTCCAGAGCTACTAAAGAGGGTGGTGATTTGAACTCTGGCCGGTGGAGCAACTGTTCCAGTGTTCAGAAATAAATATTTCTTTGTTGATATTGATATAAGCTGCAAAAAGCAGATAATAGTAGCAAATTAAAAAAACATATAAGCTTGAAAGGAATTAGGAAGGTTGTAATAAAATGAAGACTAGTGATGAAGAGACAGTTGCTTTGCATGTAAGGATGCACTGTACTCTTCCAGATTTAGGTTCCAGTTTACTATGTGTTACACAGTCAGAAAGAGACATAGAGTTGAATGTGTTGATGGGGATTGCTCAGTAACAAGTAAGAATGGAGATCTCCTGTTGAAAGGAAGAGTATTAGAAACTGGATTTTTCAGAGTTATTCCCCTGAGAGTTGTGAATTCTTTGGTAATGGAAAACCACCTCACCTCCCAGATCTAGCAGAGCAGTGTAAAGGGAGAAATTGCACTGAGTCTTGGAATAGAAAACTAGGTTGTAGGGATATACAGCAAATTAGGTAGATGCAAAGGAAGAACTGACTATAAATCTCATAATTGCAAACAACACATATGCCAATCATAACTTTGTGTTGATGAATCACATAGTACAAAAGTAGTGAAAATATTGAAAAATGGGAAATGTAGCACAACAGCAATGTTTAGTGGGTAGGAAAATCAATACTCACCTCTGTTTCCTTCCTGTTGGGTCAAAAGGCAAAAGCAGCATTTTGTAATTTTCTTGGATGAAGCATCTCATTTTTATATATATCTGATAAGGCATAAAGTGAAAGTGATCAGCAAATTCAGATACTTTGTGGCTTATGTAGAAAATAAATTGGGAAGCCACATATTTTCTATTCTGATAATGGAACAGAGTTTATGAATGGACAGATATCTGATTATATAAAGGAAAATGGGATTATTCATGGGAGAACTGTTCCCTTTGCATCAGGAATAGATTAAAAGAAAGAATAAACGTTTTTTGTTGGATATGTGCAAAACTGTGTTAGTTGACTGAACCTTGATCAAAAATGATTTCAACAGCCAACAGTCACCAACAGGAGCTATCCACTAAAGCTATGAAAAACACACCTTATGAACTGTGCTTCAACAGAAAATCAATTTACAGCTAAATCAATTTGGATCTTAAAAGAGTAACTTGTGTTCCCCAAAAGAAAAGGAACCTGTAGTGTGTATCATGGTTGATTAGCATCTAGCATGAAGGGGTACAGGATCCTAGATCTGTCCACTGCAAGATTAAAGTGGTGTGTCTTACTTTGATGAGCGAGTAAGGCCACCTAAGAGTAAAATGTCAGGCTCTGAACCCAGCAGCTATCAGCAGACAATACTATAACAGCAATTTCCAATCTCTAGTTTCAAACTAACCAGCTTGATTGATAACTGGCAAATAGAGGGAGAAAATGTAGAAGCAGTGAAAGACTTTGTAGTCCTAGGTGCAAAGATTACTGCAGATGCTGACTGCAGTCAGGAAATCAGAAGACGCTTAATCCTTGGGAGAAGAGCAATGACAAATCTTGATAAAATAGTTAAGAGCAGAGACATCACACTGACAACAAAGGTCCGCATAGTTAAAGCAATGGTGTTCCCCGTAGTAACATATGGCTGCGAGAGCTGAACCATAAGGCTGAGAGAAGGAAGATCAATGCTTTTGAACTGTGGTGTTGGAGGAAAATTCTGAGAGTGCCTTGGACTGCAAGAAGATCAAACCAGTCCACACTCCAGGAAATGAAGCCAGACTGCTCACTTGAGGGAATATTAAAGGCAAAACTGAAATATTTTGGCCACATAATGAGAAGACAGGACACCCTGGAGAAGATGCTGATGCTAGGGAGAGTGGAAGGCAAAAGGAAGAGGGGCCGACCAAGGGCAAGATGGATGATATTCTAGAGGTGACGGACTCGTCCCTGGGGGAGCTGGGGGTGTTGACGACCGACAGGAAGCTCTGGCGTGGGCTGGTCCATGAAGTCACGAAGAGTCGGAAGCGACTAAACGAATAAACAACAGTTTCAAACTGGCATCATATTTTCAGAAGGGGAATTACAGGAATCAGCTAAGGTGGTGCTGACTGCAGAAATGGAATTGTAATTACAGTAGCAGCTGAACATGAGCTCCAGTTAAGGCATTCTCGGAGACCTAACAAACGTGGGGTCAGGCTCTCACAGGTGGGTAAGAGGGAGAGAGTGGAGGAACTAAAGACATGGGGAGATCTCTAAAAACTGCCAGCTCATGAATCCAAGAAATTGAAAGAAGCAGCAAGGGAAGGTTTAGAAACTCTTTACAAAAATAACTGTGAGAAATTACACTGAGGCCGAGAGAGAAAGAGGTATATTTCTAGATACAAATAATCAGCAGATGGGACATGTAGCTGCAGGCTTATCAAAGAAATGGATTCTTAGCTAGTCATGTAAACAGGCTTGGAAAAAGACATTCAGAAGCTTCATTAAGAGTCCATCTTAATGAACTCAAAGGAGGTTTGGAGTGTTCCTATCTGAGTTCTCAAGATTCTGTACTTCAACCCTGAATTCTCAGCATTAAAACTTAAGTCCACGTGAATCTTGCTTTACTAGTTGTGTTCTGCGGTTAAGGAGTTTGACAATAACACTTGACAGTTTGTGAAACTATCTGCAACAAGAAAGCCAACTGAGTGTAAATGGATCTGTAAGAACAAACACAATGCATATGGGGAAATTCAGTGCTTCAAAGCCAGAGTAGTAGCCAAGGGATATTCTCAGAAATATGGAGAGAGCTATTATGAGATTGTGAAAATACTTTAATTAAGGCTCTCTTGAGCATAGTGCCAGAGGCATGGAAATTGACCATCTGGATGTAAAGACTGCTTTCGTATTTGGAGAATTAGAGGAAGAAATTTACATGGAATAGGTTTCAGGGTTCATTCAAGCTGGCAAGTAGAGGCTTGTGTACAAACTACAGAAAAGCCTTTATGGATTAAAATGGGCTGCCAAGGCTTTCAGAGAGAAACTAAATCAAATGTTGCTGAAAAGGGAATTAAGTAATGCAAAGTTGACCCTTGCCTCTGATCAAGATTTAAAAATAAATGGACTTTATCTTGACATATGTTCATGGTTTAATAATTTGTTATGAAGGCAGACTAGATTGTAAGGAGATTGTGGAGTACCTGAACAGGGAATTGTGGTGAAGGAGATTGGCGACACGTCTTACTTTGAAGTACGAATTGAACAAGAGGAGGAAAGACGTTATCTCCTTAACTAGAAACATATGATTATAAGGCATTTTAGAATGCCTAAGGCTGACTGAATATATTTACACACTTATAGAGGCTAATATTCTAAAGGAAAGAACAGTGAACAACTTGATAACAGTGGTTAGCAAGATGCTGTATGTATCAATAACTAGACCAGACACTTCTACAGCAGTGTGAATTCTATGCAGAAAATTCTGAGTGCCAACCTAAAATGAGTGGACTATAGTCAAGAGTCTGGGCAAATACCTCAAGGGCACCACTGATTTAAGTTAAAACTGTCAGCAAGCAGCAGCCCTGAATTACCTGAATATATGAATGCAGATTGGGCTGAAGTTAGGGCTAACTGCACCTCTGTAAATAGTACCTGTTCCTCTGTGGTGGTGAAGAAATAATTTGGACTGGCAGAAAACAAACTGCTGTAGTGTTGTCCTCCACCAGGGCCAAGTTCATTTCAGGTATTAAAGCCAGTTGCAAAGTCATGTGGATTTACAAATTTCTGAACAACTGTGGAGTTACTGACTCCATAGTAATTACTGAAGACAACAAAAATTGTACAGTATTTAGTTGTCACAGGAAGGAAAGATTAATTCAACAGTAAATGACATTGATATCCAACGAGTCTGCGTCTATGGAGGATTTATTAATGTGCAGTACTGTCCTATGGAACAAAAGGTAGCCGATATGCTGACCAGGCCACTGCACTGAAATTGGTTCCAAATGTTTGAGAGAAGATGGGCCTCATGAGTGGATGCTAAAGAAGGGGTGTTGGTGATTGTATCATCTCTTTGCACCTATGAGCTGTTTTAATCCCTAGGGCAAATGGCAAAACATAGATAAGGGGAAGACTTTCATTTGTTTGCTTGTTTGTTTGTTTTAGAAAATTAATCTAGCCATCTATCGTACATATAAATTCTGGGTGGTTAATGACAATAAAAAACAATATAATAAAACCTCTATAAATGAAGCAGAAACCAGAATTAAAGTAATCGTAATTCAGTGGCCAAGGCACTGTATAACAGACCTAACCACACAAACCACACCTATATTGGCCTTATCTAAAATCCGAACCCAGCACCTGGGAGAAAAGCCAGGTCTTCACAGCCTACTGAAAGGCCAGGAGGGACAGGACCCTATGGATATCAGAGGGGAGGCTATTCCATAATCTGTGCCCTGACAGAAGAAGGCATTGGGTCCGTAATATGACATTGTTTAATACAGGGGACCGGAGTGCATCCTCCCTGTTGCACCTGGTAGGACAGCAGAGACCCTCAGAGATAGGTGGTCTTACAAGTCACCTGGTGCTGTGCCATGCAGAGCTTTAAAGCTGATAACTAGCACTTTGAATTGCACATACTATTCCTCTGTTTTTCACCTGGCCTACTGTTAGTTAAATGAATTGCTGTGTTTAAAAGAGAAAAGGAGCTTCCTTTCTGTCTTCATCTCTCTCTGCTGCTTCTCTGTTCAAGATGTACAGTAGTTTAAATAGAAGTGAGGCATATAAATCTTTTTGTTGTTTATTCGTTCAGTCGCTTCTGACTCTTCGTGACTTTGATGGGAAACTATAGTTAGTTTAGAATTGGGGCAATTTTGTTTGCTTGTTGTTTATTCATTTAGTCACTTCCGACTCTTCGTGACTTCATGGACCAGCCCACGCCAGAGCTTCCTGTCGGTTGTCAACACCCCCAGCTCCCCCAGGGACGAGTCTGTCACCTCTAGAATATCATCTATCCATCTTGCCCTTGGTCAGCCCCTCTTCCTTTTGCCTTCCACTCTCCCTAGCATCAGCATCTTCTCCAGGGTGTCCTGTCTTCTCATTATGTGGCCAAAGTATTTCAGTTTTGCCTTTAATATCATTCCCTCAAGTGAGTAGTCTGGCTTTATTTCCTGGAGTGTGGACTGGTTTGATCTTCTTGTACTCCAAGGCACTCTCAGAATTTTCCTCCAACACCACAGTTCAAAAGCATCGATCTTCCTTCTCTCAGCCTTCCTTATGGTCCAGCTCTCGCAGCCATATGTTACTACTGGGAATACCATTGCTTCAACTATGCGGACCTTTGTTGTCAGTGTGATGTCTCTGCTCTTAACTCTTTTATTGAGATTTGTCATTGCTCTTCTCCCAAGGATGAAGCGTCTTCTGATTTCCTGACTGCAGTCAGCATCTGCAGTAATCTTTGCACCTAGAAATACAAAGTCTTTCACTGCTTCTACATTTTCTCCCTCTATTTGCCAGTTATCAATCAAGCTGGTTGCCATAATCTTGGTTTTTTTCAGGTTTAGCTGCAAGCCAGTTTTTGCACTTTTTTCTTTCACCATCATAAGGCTCCTCAGTTCCTTTTCGCTTTCAGCCATTTTATTGAAATAGAATGAATGTCTTCTACATTCATTGATACCTGGGCTAAGCTCATAATCAACTATGAATATTTCCTTTTTCCCAAATAGGATGCTCTGCTACTTAATTATTGAGTATTCTATCATATGCCTGAATGTAACATTCAGGAGCATACTCTCTAACAAGGGTTCCTGCTGAATTCAAATTTTCAACAGAGAGAATATTAAAAGTATGACTGCAGAGTACTCATTGGCTATGATTAATTCTGTTAAGCATAAAGTAAACCAAAATTAGTTTTTATACTGATCGCCATCCAGCAGTTTTTGGAGTGTAGTCTCAGTTCCTGGGACTTTTCTGTCAAGTGTGTCAAAGACTACGGTAGTCTAAGGTGTTTAACCATAAGTTATATGGATATATCTAAGTTGTATATTATTGCTTTTAACACTTTAAGAAAATATGTGTTCTTTTCCTTCAATGTTTTAAAAGTCTGCTTGAAGCGAGGAATGACTTTGAATCAATGTAACTTTAGCCCCTAAAATGCTAGAAATGTAAATGCAGTAAACGATTAAAATATTAAAGATAATGGAATCTCTCATTACTTGGTGAATTACTACAATCCTGAATGTGGCCACTCATGGTATAAAATGTTTTGTTGTAATTTAAACAACATTTTATGTGATAGATAAAATTCTAAATGAGAAACAGTAAGACCAGGATATAATGGTTAAAAAAAAGTGGAATTTGTATTGGAAGTTATTTAATTTGTGTACTGTTTCTGAGAAAATTTGCTATTTGCTATTCGTATCTTATACAGTTAAAGTTATTTTGATTTCACACAGCTGAAAAGCAATAATTGTCAGTGCTTTATCTAATGTTGAGAGTAATTATTGGTGATATTTAGAATATTCAAGATCTTTCTTTTCATAAACATGTAATGAATGACAGAAGCCAGAAGATGTAACATTCTTGTTTGGTGTACTGAGTCATTTGAATGATCTTCTGGGTACAAATACACAGTATTTTTTTCTATATAAAAATAGGGAAGTATAAGCCCCACATAATTTATGCTATATTAAGCTAAAAAACCCTTTAGTTGTAATCTATTTAAAAATAGAGATTTTAAGCACTAATAGCAAATAATACGGTTCACTGAATTTCCCCTTTTGATCTCCTTATCAGACTGTGGTTTGTGGAAAATGTTTGTTTCCATTTTTGGAAACTAAATACACATGTCCAGTATATTTTCATCAGGTAGAATAATTTTGCCCTTTAATTGAAACAAATGTGAAAAATATGTATAAGTTAACTTTTTTGCGGAACTAAACATTCAAAACTGTTTATGAAATCTACATAGTTTGGAAAATAAACAAATATACTATATATAAATGGGCTTTCTTGTATAGTTTGCAATACTTATCTCTAGCCAATGATAATTCTTCACTCTACATATGAAACTGTAACTAGATTTTGGGTTTACATTATCCTTTCATTGTCCCCACCCCCCACCCCCCACCCCCCACCCCATTATCTGAATTTGAAGATCCCATATCTATTTGAACATAACTCTCAATGTAGATGGCAGCATCTAGTTGACCTTGGCTGATCTGGAAACAGCTGTGTAGGGTAAGATCTGCTTAAAACCTGAATGAGAAACCAGCGGGAAATCACAGGGCTGTAGACTAGTGTCATGAATACTGATGGTGAGCAGGAGGGGCCCCCTATCCAGGGGGAAAAACACATGCATAGTTTAGAGGCTTTGAACTTTCCTTCAAAGAAACTCAGAGCAGACCCGCCTTGAGTTTGGGGTTTATCTGTCTGGGTTTCCCATGGTCTTTCAGTTTGGCAGGATTTTCTGTCTACTAGAGTAGTTCAATAAACACTAGAGACCAAGATACTGTCTCAGCGTGGCTCTTCGCTCTGAGATAGGACAACTAGGCTGTAAAGTTAAAAAAGAAATCCTAGGAGAGAGAGTTATCTAACCATTTTTGAATTGTTGCCAAGAAGACAATCTGGATACGTTTATGTAGTTACCAGGAGTTGAGCTTGATTTGAAGGAGACTTAGTTTTTTTTTCTTTACTTTAAGCAAAGGTAAAATTACCCAACTGAGCAAAGCAGCACTGAGTAGAAATAAAACATCTCTGACACTTCTGCCTATACTTTCAATGCCAATTTTACTCTACTGTTTTCATCATTAGGTCTTTTTTTTTTTTAATCAGAAGGTTTGAGTCAGAGGTCTAATCAGGAAATCTGCTCTTACAGTCCTCATTACTGCTGGGGCCTACAGCTAATAACAGACTGGTGAAAAAGAAATTTCTATCTACCACTCCTAGTCTGAATCCCCTCTTGTCATTGGTAGAGAGCAGTAGCCTTTACACCCATACTAGTGAGAGGCACCATCTAGCCTACAGACTACTACATCCACTACAATATGCAGTAGGCATCATTTCTTTCATCAGTCTCCATTCTTTCTTTAGAGAAGCACTTCTGTGCTTTTTTAACAGTCTCAGCAGGTGGTTTTGATTGCATGAGTTTTCAGGGAATACTTCCTATCTGCTTGCCACCAGCTACATTTTGTTCTTACTTACTGTCTCTTTAATAATAATAATAGGAAGAAATGCTCTTCAATACATAATGAAATGTGCATTGCAATTGGTGATCTTGGAAGCACTTAAGACTATTTAATCCGATATAACACTGAGCAGTTTCTTATCTCTCACTTCTTTTGACTGCTAATTTTATACTTCTGTTTCTACCTCCCTCTTGAAGTATGTAGACCCCATCTACTTAAGCTCAATTGATAATTAAACAAAGACTTGTAATTTGGATTCTGGACATACACATACCTTTGCCCTCCTCTTCATTGTTAGAGCTACTTATTCCTTAGGGTTAGGGAGGAAGTGTGAGAGAGATACTAATGTTCAGCTAACTACATTTCTGTTTAAACCTCGTTGTTCATGCTGTGTTTACTGATATTACCAGTTATATTCCATTTCCAATTTTTTGGTCTCTCTGCTATCTATAAATCAGAGGCTTGGTATGTGATTCTGTTACTGTGATGAACAGGTATAATTTGCTGGTAGAAGGTCTTTCTATATTTCTCACTTGGTGGGAGGGTTCTGTAGATATCTCTTGAAACATAAATTTGTATGTTGTAAATTTGTATGCTATTGGAGGAAAAAGATCAGCAAAATTGATAGCCTTTAAAACACTTTTTTCTCCTTTTACCTCTAGTTCCAGGTATAGATGGGAGTGCCCTGGCTGAAGCTAGTCTTACAGACTCCTATTTCAGCACCAGCTTTGTTGGAGTCAATGGATTTGGAAGTCCTGCAGAAACGAAGTATCCTATGATGCAGGTAATGAGTCATTTGATAGAGTATCTACTGTAGGTCTGTTGCTGATTGAAATTATTTCTGCGGTTTTTTCTAAAGTTATTACTATAGTAGTAATAAATGAATTCTAACATAGATTAGAAACCCTACTTCAATAATACAAATAGCACTCTTTTGAAGAAAAAGTTTGCTGCCACTTTTAGGACAACGTAGGGAATGTGACGAAGATGTTGCTTGTTTGGATTTAGTTGGTATACCTGTAACGATCATGAGAATAAGATAGCCATGGTAACCTAGTAAACCACTTGGCAGTGTGCTTTTTTTTTTGGAAATTATATAACATCTTCAGTTAATGCAAAATTTGACTGTTAAAATTTTCATTAGCTTAAGTAGGTGGTACTCTAACTCCTGGAAGATAACCTTTTTGTTTACAAACCTGCCTGTCCGTTGAGATTTTTGGGAATGTCTTTTTCTGAGTACTATTATATAAAAGTTATTTATTTAATAGGTTGCCCGACTCTCATGACTCTGGGTGGCTTATAACTAGGAATATGAATATATATAAGATACAACAGACCAGAAGAGTAAAGCAATCATAGTAAATCATATATACTTGCCAAGGAAAATGTTTCTGTGGCGATAAATTGAGCCTGGAAAGCAATCTTAGACACTTCTCAATGCCAAGACATTTTAAAATATTTGCATTGCTTCTACTTTTTGCATTTTCTATTGGTTCTTCTCTGTTTTTATTATTCATTTGACCAAATTGTATTGTGTGCTGGATACTGCCATAGTAAGACATGCAAGGGTTTATCCAGTCCAATTTTTTTTAAAACATAATTTTTATCAAGAATTTTAATTACAGTAGTAAAAACTAATACAAACTAAAGTTAGAGAAAGAGAAGTGAATGAAAGAAAGAAAGAATAAAAAGTGCAGGAAAAAAGAAAAAGAAAAAGAAGAAAAAATATAATAAAGAAAAGAAATATATAAAGAAGTGACTTCTAAACTTCATCACAACAAGTATAAACAAATTTAATAACTCTTCACCCCCTATAAGGTTTCAGACAGATATCTCTTCATCCCATATCCCATCCCTTATCTATAAGCAAATCCATAAAACATCAATATCCATAAAACATCATTTCAATCCTGGTGTTAGCAAAAAGTCCATAAAGGTTGCCAGAACATTGCAAAAAAAAAAAGTCATATTTTAACCTTGATCAAATAAATCAACTTTATATTTCTTCCTTTTACTCTTAACAGTCTTAATCTTTAATTCAATCAAATATTGTAGGATTTAAGTTCTCTTCAATTCTTCTTCATCCCATTGCACAGATTTCTTCAAGGCTTTAACAATCCTTGTTTATAGATCCAATAAGAAAACATTTTCTAGGTCAATTGAAGAGAATATTTGTAGCTCAGGGTTGAACTGTGGAGTCCTTGAGCTCTCCGAGCCTTTTAGTTTTCTTGCAGACATTTCATTGCCAGACTAGGCAACATCTTCAGTGCGAAAAGGGAGTGGGGTTTGCTCTCTGTTTATATACCATGGCTTGCACTGCTTGTGTTGGCAGGGGTGTTGTTCTATCCTTGGGAGTTCTTTGATTGGGCTGTTGTTTGCTGCTTGGTTGATTGACTGAGTTAATAGTTCCTTGATTAGGTTATTGTGTACTGTTTGATTTCTTGTCTGGTCTTAATCCTGGTGTTAATCTTTGCATAACAATGTTATGATTGCTGGCGAGGTGGTGTTCTGGTCTTTTTGTTTCCTTTTTAGCTTTTTTACCTAGAGGTAAACAACATTTACATACCATTCAAAAGAGACAACAAAAAAGCTAAAAAAACCCACTCCCTTTTCGCACTGAAGATGTTCCCTAGTCTGGTAATGAAACCTCTGCAAGAAAACTACAAAGCTTAGAGAGCACCAAGGACTCCACATTTTCTGGAGCATTCTCTTGGTTTATCATTTGCTTTTCCCTTTTAAAGATAAAATTTGTTCACATTTCACATTCCCTCATTAACATCTTTTAGACATAGTCTATCCATAGAGGCAGACACCATTATTAACAGTGTTGCTATTGTAGTTACTAAATTCTACCACCATTCTTCAAAGATCTCCTTAATATTTCTGATGTTATAAGGTTTTGTGTCATTTTATAAGTCCCAGTATTAACTGACATCAAGAACAGGCTTAATTTTTTTTTCTTCTGCTTAGAATCTTTAGTCTCCTCTAGTATCCAGTTTCTAAAATCATCATTTATCTTTTGTTATGGGTTGCAGTAGTCAGGATAGCCAAAATAAGTCTGTTTCCCATGAAAAGTTGTTTTTTTTTATAGTTCCAAAATCTTAGAGTAAAAGTCCATATTCCAAATTTATCTGGACCCTTAAACCATTTATAACTTTCTTAGATCAAAATCTTATTTAGCTTTTTGCTGCTTATATCATTTTTTAAAGTTCTTAAGCTTGTAATTTTTCTTTTGTTCAGAGCTGAAGATAAACTCACCCGATGAAGACTTTTCATACTTGTCTTTCCAGAGGTCTCTAATAGCTTTAAGATGGTTAATAGGCAATTTCCAAAAGTGATTAGAAAGTGAGGTTTGCAAACTTAGTGTCCTTTAAAAGGCTCTCCTGCAGTTGTGAGCAAGATGGCTATTTAATTTTCCCTAAGAGGAGACATCTGAAAGAGCATTAAGTTATAAGAGTAGTTAAAGCAATACTGAAATTGAAGTAGACTTAGAAATATATTTATTTTTTTAATACTGTGCTTTTTACTAGAGGAAAGTCCTTAACCTTTGTTAAGAAATACTCTACTTTTTAAATATACAGTATGTACTAAATATTCTAACAACTCCAGATATTTGAAATACTTGGCTTTGAGCTTTTGTGTCGTTTCTGTGAAACCTGGTATAGTGAGTTGGATTTCTTTATTAGGTCCTGTATTTATGTTGAAAGATTTTCCATTTATAAAATGGGTCCAAATCTCTGCATAATACTGAGTGCTAAAGTAATAACCATATTTATTTTAAAATAAAACATGGATCCTAATTTGCTAGACATAATATTTGAGAGCAGCAAAATGTAATTGGCAAATGCAGTTTGACTTCAGTAGCTTTAATTTGTGCATGTGCTGAAATTTTTAGCTGGTAATAAAAGACATGATTTGTCACTCCCATGTGATGAAAAGTTATAATATTTGGAACCTTTCAGCTTAGGATAAGATGTTAAGTAAGGGAGGTATGATACAGATGCATATACCTGTGCACAATATGAAGAAAGTGGATATGGATTCCCACTACCCATAGACTCTGCTTCAATAAAATTGAATTATAATTTATTTAAACTACAGAATTTGCTAACATGAAGTGTTAGCCAGCAATTTGGATTGCCTTAAAAGATTAGATGACACAAAGCTACCTACTGATAGAATTGTCTGAGTCAAATGCTCTGTGGGCCTTGGAAGCTAAGCAGGATCAGACTTGGGTGGTGCTTAGATGAGAAACTTCCAGAAGTACCACGGCTATTGGATATATTGAGAAGTTAAAAAAAAAAAAAAAAAAAAAATCTCTGAAGGAGATCAGTGGCAAAGTACTTCTGTGCTACTTCCAAGGAAATGATGTGGACATGTCTACGAAGTCATAATAAGTGAAGCTTGACTTGAAAGGAATTTTATCAATATAAACTTTACATCTAAATTATGTTTGTAATACTGTCCTAAAAGTGAGTGTGTTCCAGTATGTATAATTGCCACAATTATTTTCCAGCAAAAATCCTTTAGATTTTTGTAATGTGTTACTGGACTTCAAGTATGTTTACACAACCTTTTTAGCTAATTAAAATCTCTGAATAAATATATACACTGGTGAGTATTAGAGGTTTTAGCTAGCTACTAAATTCCTCCTGTATTCCAGGGGCTCTCAACCTTTGGGATGCCATCATCCCGATATACCTAATGTATGTGACTCCCACCTGAATAGCAATGTTAATGACAGTGAAAGTGGCGGAGGGAACATGTTTTTTTCCCCAGCAGCTACCCAAAGTGGTAGGCTTGGTACCGCATATTCTTCCCAGCTCTGTGAAGGTACTCTTACCTGGGCTCGCCCGTCTCCTCCCTTTTAGCCCTCCTCTTTGCAAGCAGCAAGTTCCTCCTTACAGCTCTGCAGATACTGTGCTTCATGCTCCTGGCTTTCATCCCTTCTGGCCATCCAGAAATTTGTAATCCCCCCTCCAAAAAAAATTGTTCACAACTCCTTAAAGGGTCCACAGTCTGAGAATCTATGCTCCAGTTTTGTTTTTTTTAATATATATATAATGAGATCAGCTTTTGGTACATGGTTAAATAACTCTTTGGTAATGGGAGGTGCTAGCAAGAATCACTTGTGCCTTTATCACCTCAGTTAGACTAGTTTAATTCACTCTCTGAACATTATTCAGGAGCTCAGTTGATGCAAAATGATAAGGGGTGAGATACAGATCAAGCTCTCTGTTGTGGGAACTACATTGATTGTCAATTTGCTCCTGGTACATTTCAGTGCTTAGGCCTTGCATATCTTCCAGCTAAAATCTGGCCACCATTAGGTTCTAGCAGAGAAAGTGTTGCAAGTCCCCACCTGCTGGATGGTAAATCAGGCAAGGGCATTCACTGTTAACTGTTTTCCTCTTTGGAACAGTTTGTCCCCAAGGACTTTTTCCCTGATGATATTCAGGAAGCTGTTAAAGTGCAGAGCTTTCAGGGACTGAAAAGTGTAAGGTGAATTATGAAGTTTCCCCCAGAAATTCAAAGGAGGATTTCATTTGTTATCATTATTAGTTCAGTATGGACACTTCATTTATTTGTTTGATTACTGTATTTTTCTTACATTTATTCTGTTGTACTGCATTTATTTTAAGCTGCATAGAATCTCCTATAATTGAGTTGATTTCTCATGAAGATGAAAAGGGAAAGGAGGGGGAAAGCGTATTCAGACCTGCAAGATTCTGTTACCATACTCTTATAATAAAAATAGTAGCTTGCATGATTTTGTCTCCTAGTCTGATCTACCTTGAAGGGCTAACACAAGCCCTGTGGCGTCTCTGAGCTAAATCATGCAAATGTGGGAGAGTGGCTAACAGAGGAGAGAGAGAAAATTCAGGAAGATCTAAACAGGCGTGAGCTGTGGGCTTAAGTGACTGGATAGAATTTGACAGGGAAGTATGTAAGGATCTGCATCTGGATTGGAAAAATGAAAGGCGCACATATAAAGTTGGGGAGACCTGGCTTGTAAGTGCTAAAGCATCTGGATGCTGTTGTCAGCTACAAGTTAAATATGAGCATTATTATGCAGCTGCTAACAAAGCAAAGGCTATCTTGGGGTGCAATAGAAGCCTAGAGTCCAGTTCACAGGAAGTAATTATTCTACTGTACTCTGCCTAGGTTAGATCCCACTAGGAATACAGTGTCCACTTCTGGACACAACTGTTCAGAAAGGACTGACAAATACCAGGATGGTGAGCAGCCTGCAGCCAAATCCTGTGAGAAACAGTTACAGGATCTGGGTATGTTTAAACTATAGAAGAGATAACTGAAGGGAGATATGATAGTAGTTTTCATTATCTGGTGGGTTATCACATACTGTAGATAAAGGAGCAGACTTACTCTTTATTGCCGCAGCCAGGAGGCTAAAACTACAAGGAAGTAGGTTCAGGTTAGACATCAGGAAGAACTTTTTGAATGTATGAGCTGTCAGAAAGTAGAACAGGCTACTACCTGAAGTAGTGAGTTCTTCCCAAGAGGTCTTCAAGCAGGCTGGATGATAAACTGTCAGAGATGCTGTAAAGAATCCTGCACTGAGCAGGTTTTGGAGGAGATGACCTCTAAGATCCCTTCTGACTCTGTGATTCTATGAGCATTAATCCATGTTAATCCATTCTGAGTTATAGACATTTGGAGGCAAATGGTCTTAATAGCTTAATTCACTATACAATTCTATTTTTCACTTTCTGCAGAGGATGACAAATAGCAGCAGTTCACCTAGCCTTCTTAATGACAGTGCCAAGCCATATGCAGGCCATGGTAAGAAAGCTTTAAAATTATATTAAAGCTATTTTATAGAAAAAATACATGTGGTTTAGATCCTCATTATTTCAATAATGCATACATTTCATATTACTTTATTACAAATGGTCTTAGGATTAATTTGAAATGGTGATTTGACTTTTTTTAATGTTGTTACTCTGCAATTTAAATCAGCAGATTAAGCATTTTAAGACTTTGGGATGAAAGGGTGGGATATTTTAGGATGAAAGCTGGAACAGGGATTCATTGCCACTTTTAGTGCACCAGAGAGTATAGGATTGGTTAGGGAAATTGCTGTATCTACGTTCTTAAGATGGTCCTAAATTAGACACTTGTGTACACTTTGCATTTAAGGGCTGTATAATTAAATCTTCAATTTACTTATTTCTTAGCATCTTTCTTTAATGTTTTTTGTTACCACCAACACTCCCCTGCATTTTGGTGATTTAAATAATTTAGAAGGGAAGTTTTGTGTCATGAACATTCCTTATCTTATCATTATATGGAGATATATTATGGGTATAATTAGTTTTATCTAAAATCCTTCAAAGCAGTCATCTATGATAAACATAGCTAATAACAGGAGTTGGATTAAATTCTAAAGTTGCACTGATTCTTCAGAAAACATGCTGAAAACCAACACCCAGATAAACTATCACAGACTCTTGAGCAATTTTCCTGATTTTTGTAAAATAAAAAAAATCTTAGAAGAGTAATTAGACATTGTCACCAATTTACCATTTTATTTACAACTTCTTGGCTACAATCTAAGGAGGATATTATTTATATAATGTTAGCTTATATGCTGATACTTGGTAACTTTCTGAAATAGATTTAAAAAGTAATTTGATGCCACAAAGAATTCCCAGTGGACTCATCAAATCATCACTCAGATGTTTTGGAACCTGCTGTGCTTGATAGGAGGTTAAAATAATACGGAAGTAATGTCTTTTTTAAAATAACTGAAGTAGTTACCATTTTATAGTGGTCAGCATGCTCAGTAAATTAAGAAGGAATTAGGGAATTAGTCTTAGTTGGAGAGTTGAACCTTTGTCTTATACCTTTAGAATATTTGTTTAGCAATAACTGATTTTCCATCAATAATCACATCTTTAATTATGGAGACCGATCTAATTTTGTTAGAAAAAAATCTTGTTTTACTTCTAGGTTTTTTTCCATTATCACCTACCTCTGCAGTACTTAAAAACAAACAAAAACCACTAAGCCTTTACTTCTTTCTGCAATTTATATGCTGCTTAATTCCAAAAAGTCTCTGAGTGGTTTACAGCAAAAGAAAAGCATTAAAAAATATGAATTTTTAAACCCAATGACAGTTTCCTAGCTCTTGACACACCGCAGAAAACAGTCCTAACAGTAACATGTGGTTTGTTTGGGCTTATGTAGCTTGTTGTGTGAACTAGTTGTGTTTTGTGACTCAGTAATTGCCATAAATTATGGCCAGTATGTACAATATTACTGTGATAGAGAAAGTATTCATTTTTTGGGAAGGCGAGGACCATAGTAAGTGAGATAATAATGCAGAATGGTTA
This sequence comes from Candoia aspera, assembly GCF_035149785.1. NCBI lineage: Eukaryota > Metazoa > Chordata > Lepidosauria > Squamata > Candoiidae > Candoia > Candoia aspera. The sequence goes on along the minus strand of NC_086157.1, from coordinate 94,059,312 downwards.
GGGCCACATGATAATTTATGGACTTTGAGAAGGGGGACTTGGGATTTTTTTTTTTAATGTAAAACTCTTTTAGGACTTTCACTACTTTTTTGGGGGGGGGGCTGTTTCCAGTTTCTAAATGTAAGAAAATCACTCCATTGATTTTTCCCAATTGTGACAAGGGGTTTCAGAGGTGCAACCCCTCCCCCTCCTGATTCTGTAGAATACATGCAGTCCTAGAAATTTCTAGTTGTCTGCTCTTGATGTGTGACTATAGCCAAATGTGGCTTATTCAATAAACCACCTTTATGAAAACCACAGCTTAGTGTGACACACACACACAAAGCACCTGATAATGATTTTCAAAAGGTGTTATCAGATATTATTGTGAAGATATAAATATGTGGTATAGGATTCAGCTCTAAGGAGGAAAGTCTTTAAGTATGAATAAACTTGCTTTTTGAATCCTGGTTCTGTTTGCAAAATTTTAATACAGTATTGAAATAAATTCATTTTGTAAAATGTACATCTCTGTGTCTTTTTATAAAACCTGTTTTGCAGATCCTCTTACTTCACCTGGTTCAAGCTTGTTTAATGACTTTGCGGCCCTCAGCTTATCTCAAAGGAGAAAAGTAAGTATCACCAAACTTCATAATTTCTGTAGCTAAATAATGAAAAAGATTATAGTGCACTGTGTGCATGCACAGCTTTTGAAACCAGCATTAAGCAAATTTGTGAACTTTATATTGTAATGTAGTTACTCAATTATTTATAATTAGAGTACTCAGAGAAGGTTTCTTCAACATGATGCCCTATCCCTCGTAAACATTCAGTATGAATTTTCATACTGTAATTAATATTACTGCTGTATGATGATACAATTGTCTTTAAATAAGTGTCCAGAAACCTTCCCATAAAATAACTTGAATTCACTGGGGAGAAATTTTTATGCAATAGAACTTATACCCATAGGCTTAAAAATATGCACACTATATACTGAATTGATTCCAGGTTAGCCCCAAAATACAGTATACTTCCATAGTTTCAGAATGTTAATCCTTTTCTCAGAATTTCTGTTTCTTTCATAAAATTACCTGTTCAAATATTAAATGTTTCCAAACTTACAAAGTAGTTATTTCCAGATGTGTGTATTTTCTTTTTAATTTGACAATATGCCTAAAATGAGTTGATAGATTAACTATTTTTTAAATCTTTATCAAAATACTGGAACTAGTCCTGAGGGTTTTAATATTAAACAATGCCTCTTTCTTGATCCTTAAAGGATTGTAGCAAATTTTAAGTGTAGTAAATTACTAGAGATTCTTCTTAGTCATAGGAATGTTCACTACATTATACTAGTACTTTTTTTTTGGCTGATGTTAAACAAGAATTTCAGTAAAGAAATGGTTGCCCTTTTTCTAAAGCAAACCTTAGCAAAACGTATACCATTAGCCATAATTTAATTTGTTGATCAGTGTTTTTATCAGGTTCAAAAGAAACAATCCTTTAATACAGAAATTGTTGGTCTGATAGGGAAAAACACATAACACAGTTGTACAAATCTAAGAAGCTGAAGATTTCTACATTTACTTTTGCCCAGGACTTAATGCACTTTTATTGTCCAACTCTATTGCCTGATTAATTTGAATTTTGTAGGGTTTTGAGGTATTGCAAAAATTAGCCTATTTTTTGTCAAACTGCAGTTGGTAAAAATGCAAATACCTGTTTTTAGACAATAGTAATGTATTGTGCTTTTGAAGTCTCTGTGAAAGCTTCTAGTTACATTCAAGATCTGTATCTGCACTTGTATTCCATCCAGGAATGTGCTGAGGCATATAATAACTACTTTCCAAAGGAAATTGTGTATTTTCATGTGTCATTGCAACACTTCCAAAAATGCATTGATGTTCAAATGGTTCTGGAAATGTCACACAAGTAGAGATGCTGGTTCTGACAAGATTATAACTCCACCAACAATCTTGCATGCTCGCAGAGGTATTTGCATAGTTCCCATTAGATACAAAAACTTAATCCCCATGCTGCATCTGACCAAAGGTTATAAACTTCCCTTGAAAAGACTGTTTCTTCTAGTATCACGTTGTCTTGTGCAAATTATGCCTTCAAATTAATTGAAAAGTACAGCATACATTTTCGGAATAAAATTCAGTAAACAAAGTTAAATAACACACACATAATATAAAAGCCAGGATTTTTAATTAGTTTAATTACTTGCATTTATCTCACTTGAAATTGTGTCTCAGTATATAAATGACTTTTCTATAATACTTCGAGAAACTATCTAGTAAACATTATATACAAATGAAAAATGTGGTATGAGTCCAGTTAATGCAGTAAAAATATAAGCAGGAATATATTACACACATCACCATTATACTAAATAAGATTTTTAGGCAAACTAGTTCTGAATGTTATGATCAGTTATGGCTTAAGAATTCTAAGCAAACAACTAAAGAAAATAATCTTACCTAAATTTGGAGATAGATAAAAGGGAGAGATTAAGGAAGAATCTCCTTCACATAGGTCTCCTGAATATACATGGTTGGTTTTCACCTATAATTACAACTGTTTCTCCTGAGTCATGCTATCTGGGGGATTAAGTCATCTATTAATACTGGGGTTACTGGCATGACACCACTAGGTTATCTCTCTTCTATCACAATTATTAGGAAGATAATCTCCATGAATGTTCTTCCAGCTACCTGAGAATTATTGAACTTTTCAACATTACTTGGGACGAAATCAATCTACCTTGCTTCCCTGGAGTGATTACTATCATCATTTACTTTTTAAAAAAATGATTATGTGCCATCAAGTAGTATTCAGCTCCTAGCAGCCACATATATATTCTCCATGATGATCTATCCCTAGCCTGTTCTTTCAAGTATCCCAACAGTGCACTCATTGCCACTGTAATTGAGTCTGTCCACCTTGCTGCTGGTCATCCTCCTCTTTCCTTACACCTTTCCCAGCATTAGAGCTTTTTCCAGAGAGCTGAGTCTTTGCATTATGTGTCCGAAGTAGGATAATTTGAGCCTGGTCATTTGTGCCTCAAGTGAGAAATCTGGGTTGATTTGTTTGTTTTTTGTTTCCTGGCTGTCCATGGTATTCTCAGGAGTCTTCTCTAACACCAAAGTTCAAAGGCATCAATATTCTTTCTATCCTGCTTCTTTAAAGTCCAGCTTTTGCTTCCGTAGAGTGTCACAGGGAATACAGTGGCTTGCATGATTCTAATCTGTGTTGATATAGATCCATCATGGCATTTGAATATCTTTTCCAAGGCCTTTATAACTGCTCTACCAAGTGCTAATCTGCGGCATATTTCTTGACTGTTTTTCCTTTAATTGATAGTTGATCCTAAAAGCAGAAGCTATCCACTGCTTTAATATCTTCATTGTCAGTTCTAAGGCTGGTTGTTCTACCTGTTGTCATTAGTTTGGTCTTTATATTTAATTTTAGTTCAATTTTTTTCACTGTGCTCTTTGACTTTTAGTACTAGGGCTTGCAGATCCTTTGCATTTTTGGCTATATTTTTTAATCTGCATCCATATACCACTCCAATCTAAAAAACTCTGTTTGGTATACAGGAACATAATTTACCATTAAAATGTTTACACAGCCATAACAACATAAATTAAATAGCTACTTATATATCCTCACTACAGGTCAAATGCCTGCTAAAATAAAATAATTTTTAGTGCCTTCTAAAAAGTCAAGAGAGATGGGGCCAGACATACCTCAGGGAATAGTGTGTTCTATAATGTGAGATCTCTAATATTCCCTATTGAATACTGACTGCCACTGGAACTGGATAACTTTTAGTGAACCAAAATGTTTTGTCTCCTACCCAATTGTTTTGTTTTTATCTATTTGTTAGGTTTGTAAGTTAAGCAATCGGGTCAGCAGATGTAGGATCTTTTATTTTAACTGTTACAGTTGGTACTGCTTTCTCTGTACTAATCAGTATGCTTTTGACCCCTCTAAAGGATACAGTACTTGTGCCCCTTAGAACAAACAGTCCTCAAACATTGTAACAAGTTGAGAAATGAAGATTCAGGAGAATGAATGGTACTTCTATTTTGTTTACACAGATGAAAATAATGAGTAGCTAAACAAAAAATCTCAGCTTGCCAAAGGTCATGATAGCAGTTTTACACCTTCAGTGTTAGTACATATTTGAGTCTAATGATCTTCACTGTTAGAAAGCTATATTAAGGGACTAAGGACTTTTTAAGATGATTGCCATTTCTTCACCATGATAATGACACTCTGGATCAGGTTCTTATTCTCAATATAGTCTGGCCCACCCACAGGCCCAACAAATGCAGTCTAGAGATCCTGATTTCAGAATTGTGTTTAATGGGATGGGCTTCTTTGGATAGGACCCACACTGTGTATTTTTCTCCAATTTCATTAATTAACATGATAATGGCCAAAACTAGGAGAGTGCTATTGCATCTTCCTAACGTTCTGATGACTTTGGTAATCATTGTTCCCCTTATTATTTCTTATCCAGTCACTTTCCCAAATCTCAAAACTTAGCAAAACGATAGGATTTCATATTCAAATTGTCCAGAGTTTCATTTATCACTTGGTGGAAACTTGCCTTGTCTTTTTCCCTATTTCTGTTTTTCTAGTCTCCTTCCATAATTTTAATATCAATTTTTTTTAGACCCAGCAAAAAGAAACAAACACTATATCCTTCAGCACATACAGTCATATGAAAAAGAAAGCATTCCCTCTTTGAGTTCTGTAGTTTTACGTATCAGGAGATAATTAAAAAAAATGACACGATGTAGTAGGTCATATCTTGTTGTTCATCTGAGGTTGTATTTACCTAATTTTAAGACCTGGTAAGGTCTAAAATTTAAGACCAGATGATTTTTATTATGTCCTGATATGTAAAACCATAGAACTCAAAGAGGGTGTACTTCCTTTTTCACGCAACTGTTTATTGTGAGGGAAGGACACACTCCTATCATAAAAGTTTAATTGTAGTAGATTCTGGATACATGTCTGATCTAGCATAGAATCCAAACATGTGAATTTTCAGATGATCTCTCAAAAAACCATGATTAAAAGTAAGCATTCTGCTATTCTACAAAGTTTATTTTGAAAATTGTACTGCAATATTATCCAGTGTTTATTATATTTAAATATCAGTTTATCAGTCCATCTTGTCTATATGCAGCTTTAAAATATCTGTGTTCTGTTTGGCAAAGGATTAAAATATGGAAAAATCTGGACATCAATTGAATGACTGAATTCTAATGGAAATCTTATTTCTAGTTCAGTCTGAAAATTTTGAGAACCTTCAGTAATAATTTAAGCAAATGATTGTGCTGTGAAGAGACAAACAAAATTCAACAGTTTCCAGTAGAATATTTTCAAATCTAAATAATAAGTAGCCTAGACAATTACGCTTTCATGTAAGATTGCTCTGGTGGATTGGGTTCTTTTTTTAAAACAAAAACACTGCAGATTTGAGAAGGTGAAGAATAGCTATTTATGTCACTCAATTATGTTCTTTTTCCTAGGCGGAATTGCTCATATAAGGTACACCTTGCTTTTTAAGTTGATGAATGACCGGTTGAGAATGTAATCTTAAGGGGAAAAATGGATGGGAAGGTTATATTTTCATACCCTTCTGTTCGTAGCTTTAAAAAGACACAGTATATAGAACAATCTGTTGTAAGGCAGAATTTTTAACTATCCTTGACTTTATGATATAAAATGAAATTTCATTAAGGACTACTTGATTGAGAACATACTTTAAGTCAAACTAATCTTGAAGATGTGGGTATGTGTGGTGCCCTAGTGTAAGGTGTTTTAGTTGTTGATTTTTTTATTGTTGTTTTCAACTTGCTCACTGCCCTGAATCATATGTTGAGTGGGAAGTCATATACATCATATCAATAAATAATATGGTGATATAGTTTCTGAAATTCTTCCTAATACTACTCTAAAATGTAGTCTGTGGTGCAAGAATTATACTAACTTGTATGCCTAGAATGATACTACGTACTTAATTTCTGTAATAAGCTTAGTATGGCATTTCTAAGTACCCTTTAATATATTTGTAGTTTTTAATATAAGAATAAAATTTCTCCATATAAGAAAGTATGTGGCAGGTATAGATGAACACTTAGGTAAGTAATTCTCAGTACTTAAACCATAGAACATGCACTGTTCTGATGTGCAAAAGAGAACGGTGCTTTGTATTTTCCTATTCTTTGTTCTGACAACTGGAAATTTTTCTTTTATTCTTTATCATGAATTATTCATGAATCCCTGGCCTATTTTCAGACTATTAGCTGGTAAAAACTGTACACCTGGGTTAATGAAAGCCATGGTATCCCTCTTGTTATATTCAGAGTAAAGTACCAACTGCAAGGCTATAGCAGAGACAAATTTAATAAATACACATAGGTTTGTATATAATGTATTAACATGTTTAGGGGCATATTGTGTATGTGAGTCTGTGTGCATATACATGCACAGACATACACAATGACAGGAGAGAGTTTTTTAGAGGGAAAAACTTCAGGCTTTAATCCCCATTGCTTTATGTGTAAATAAAAGTGAACAGCAAAATATTTATTTTTTTTAAATACCATAGGGTGGATAAGTACATCTTTACTGAATAGAGCAGATAAAGAAGTGGATAAATGAAATTGCTCCCAGTCTTTTGTCATCCAGAAGAATCTTAAAGAGGAAGTAGAATCATTTATTTAGGGCTTGTTTTTACTTCAAATACAAATAGTCACTCCCTGAAATTACATCAGTGAGTGAGGGATGATCAACAAGCATCTGAGACTTTATGTCTTAAATTTGGGTCCTCGTTTAGATGAATTGGGAATTTCTCTGGTGACATAAACATTTGTGGGTCATTTGTTATGTGGATGGGTATTATAGACAGTCTGAGGTTCACAATTTGATACTCTTAAAACTCAAGAAGGTCATCTTCCCTGTTACCAAGGATCTAGCTTCTGGGTAACTTCTTCATTAGCAGAGTCTACTTTTGCAAAAGGATTGTTTGAGAACTTGCACTTCTTTGTTATGAAGGGAGTGCACTTGAACCTCTTAAACTAATATAATAAGCTAGTAAACAATTAATTTTTGATTATATTAGCAGCACAGGAATTGTCTTTTGTTCCCATCTTTGTATCTACGTTTCTATTGGTGTCCTTGGCATCCATTCCTCTGGTCTCTTTGGCATGCATTTATAGTATAAAACAATTATCTTTTACATATAGTTGATTTTAGTCTTGTAACTTCTTTTTGATTTCTATTTGAATCATGTGAACCAAGACATGTTTTAGCAATTTATGCTTTTACATTAAAAAGAGCCACAGTTAAGATTAAGGAGGTACTATGAAATTACCTCTAGCCCTTTGTAATAGGCCATTTTGCAGTTTCTTTCCATTTAGAATGGGCTCTCCATGTTTTAATCTTTAATCTTTAAGTTGCTTTTATGTTACTGTACGGTGTATAGGCCATCACTTGCCACAAGACTTGCATTTTGTTTCATTTTGTTTGTCAAACATCTAGATTTGGTTCTAGAGGAAGGTATGCTTTATATACATTTCTTTGTTTCTTTTTGCTGGATTTCCCCTACATTTTTGTAGGGGAAATGTTTCTATGGTGCAGGATCATAATTGGCTGACTGAATGTTACACTTTGAAAGTTCAAACTATATTAATCCTGGATAAATTTTTAAAAAGTATATCATAAGTTTTATGATCTGACACTGCACTATTCTGTAGATTACTTTTTATATTTAAGTATTTTTGTACAGCAAACGATACTTCAATTTTACAAGCATTATTTGGTATTTAAAGTGCGATTCCAAATTTACAACTGTTTGATTACCAAAATGTTATCAGCTGCTAGCAGACATTGATATAGTAAGATACCGTGTGAGTTTTTAGAATTCTTTGAAAGCTAAGTTGCTGCTAAAGCAAGTTTGCATAAATGGACAGTTTTGTACTTTTTTAAAAAGCTTATCCATGGGCTTTCAAATGACTTGAAATTTAAAACATTACAGATTCTAAAGATGTTTTACTTGAATGCATGTTTCAATGCTCAGTCCTTTTCAATTCTGGAAACCTTCAGGATTTCATAAAATTTCATAATTCATTGTCCTGGTTAAAAGTATATGAAATGCAATATGAAAAGCATTTAGGTTTGCTAATAATGAAATTTTATTTTGTAAGAACATTATAAAGACAAAGCTCTACTTCTCTGAATTAGAATGCAAACAATACAGGTGGACTTAAAATACTGCTTTTTGCTGCTGTCCTGAATATATTTGTTTCGAATTCAAACAGTCTTACTTTGAGTACATAATATACTGGATTATATTACAGGTTGTTCAGTTCTTGCTTATACTTGCCCTATGAACTTCCTTTTTTAAGCCATAGCAGTTAAGACTGAAGCAAATCATCTTAGAAATTTTACTTGCAAATTGTTTCCTATTCCACCAATCAAACCAAAGATATGTATCTGAGGGATACTGGGAGTGCCCTGGTTTTTTTCCTTCTTTTCCATAGCCAAGAAAGTATCGACTGGGGATGCTGGAGGAGAGGATAGTTCCGGTGGGATCAAAGGCACGGAAATCAAAGAACACTATTGGCTGCTTGGCTGACAGGTGTAAAACAGGAGTACCCATCAATATGGTTTGGTGGAACAGAGTCACAGAAAACAATTTACAGGTAAAATTACTTTTTCCTAGTCACTTTAATTAATTTGGGGTACTTTTTATTTTTGGAAAATGCTGAGGTCAGGTACATGCAGTGAAATTGAAATTTGATCAAAACCTTCACAAATAAAACCAATAAATGAGAATGAGTTACTTAATCTGTCAACTAAAAGCTTCTAGTTTGAATGGTAAGAATAATAGAATTTTAAAACCCTTAGAAGTCATACACTGTTTTCTTTAAATTAGATGATATTCTAGTGAAAATTAACCATTTAAGAAAAATGTTAATGAACAACTTTAATATACTGTTTGTTTTAGTTTTCCTTGTCTGGCTTATTCTGAAAAGAAGCCAGAGTCTCTGGTATGTGCAACATGACATAGGATGTTCATTGCCACCCCAAGTTTCTTTGTTGTCTCCAATCATTTGTAGCTAAACTATAATAGACGCAGTAAATTACACAGATTATCTACTGCATATCTCATAATGCAGCGGTTAGTGAGTCATAATAGTCTGAAATCTTTCCAAAGAAATCAAGCTTTTAGAAAAGAGAAATCATACAGAATGCAAATATATTTTTCATCTCAGTCGCAACATATGGGGAAACAAATACCTCATATGTTAAATTTATAAATTTAATATCCTGTTACAGTTTTTCCTTAATATAACGGATTTATAGGTATGTGCAAAACTCTCCTATTCAGGTATAATATGATTTCTCTAAAAAATTTAGAGAATTTTTTTAGTTCCTGAACTGGTGGGTTTTTCATGTCCCTTTGCTTTCAGTAACCTTTTATTGCACTAATGACGATGCTGATGAAAGGAAAAGATCTTTGAGATGTTCTGCTCTTAGCAGCCTTTCAAGGTCATTATCTTCCTAAGGTAACAGCAATAAAAAGTATAACGATGTCATACTTGGGAGTTAATGCATGAGGACGTAGATTGGTATTCTGCTGCTGCAAAGGAACAGAAAAGCCTGCATTTGTCTCTAAGGTAAAACAACTATGAATCAAATATTTTACAAAATTAGCATGTGAATAAGAAGTATTATTCAATGGTAGGAGTCTGCATTACTTTTGCAATATCATTTTATGTAGCAATTACAATCCCAAAAGGATGCATTTTGTGTCCCGGAGAAGTGCTATTTATAAAGGACAAGTGAATGTTTCACAAAAGCAGTTTTTTTTATTTTGCATCTTGAAAAAGAGAGATTGAGAGACTTGGAAGGACCTTAAGAATCTTAGTTTTAATTTAATATTTCAATATTTGCTTTAAGCAGAAGAGGTGGAATTGCAGAATTTTAGAATAGTTGAGAACTCAGTGAATAAATAAGTTACTCTATGAATTTTTGTTACTGTAATAATTTCTTCAGATGAATATGCAGGTTCTTCCTCTTAAATTTAGAATATTTCATAGTCTTAGCTTTAGAGGAAACAAAATATCAAGCATGTAAATAAAGATTTAAGAGTGAAGGTCTTAAAGTAAGTAAAGTAGTAACTCAAGGTAGATTATAAAACTCCTGTTTATCACCATTCACATGTTTATCATTTGGGGGAGGGGAAAATAGTATTACGGTTTTGGATAAATCTTACAGTTTTCTTTTATAATGCAAGAGTAAACTTTAATATAGACTGTTGCTTAATGAAGGTGTGGTAGATTTTTGTTGTTGTCCCTTAATGACTTGACCTGCATACACTCTCCTTTTAGTTCAACAGTGAACTGAAGTTGAGCCTGTTTTCTGTAGATAATGCTATACAATTTTGGTTTGTACATGTTGGCAGTACTAGAACTTTGTTATTCAGTAAGGAAGGATGGCTTTCTATTTATTTTGCCATATTTCTTACTTACTTTTCTGAATGATACATATCTCAGTCCAGAGAAGCTGTCTTGTACGTGCACAGAGTAGTCGCTATAACATTTTAAATGATTTTGCAGAAAAAATCAGCCCACTGAAGGTTATTCTTCTTTTCCTGTCAGGCAGTCCAAGTTGTCTTTTTTACATGTAGATGCTGGCTTGCAATACTGTATTTCAGCATAGTAATATTCTTTCTTTCATTGCCTAATAGAATGTGGAAAAATACAATAACCGAATCATGATGTATTTTTTAGGGAAGTAAAATGTTAACATTTCTGTTCCTCACCCTTGCAGAAGAAGCTCAAAAGGCTACATATATAGCTCAGAGTGGCGCACCCTCCCCTCAATAATTGCCCAGTGAGGTACATTAAGTTGAAGGGAAGTAACTGGTTCAAGGTAACTCAGTGATCTCACAAACAAATGGCTGTCCTTATATCAAACTGTAGTGGCCACTATATGATTCTGGTTACAATCTCAACAGATTCCTTCAGCTGCATGTGCTGGTTGGGGGACATGAAAGTCCAAACTACAGGTAGTCCTCGCTTAACAACCACAGTTGGGACTGGACTTTCGATTGCTAAGTCATTAAGCAAATCCGACCCAATTTTATGACCTTTGTTGCAGTGGTCATTAAGTGAATCACTGTGGATGTTAGGCAAACCACATGGTCATTAAGCAAATCACATGGTTCCCCATTGATTTTGCTTGCCAGAAGCTGGCCGGGAAGGTCGAAAATGGTGATCATGAAACCATGGGACGCTGCGACGGTCATAAATGCGAACCAGTTGCCAAGTGCCCAAATTGTGATCGCGTGACTGCGGGGACACTGCAACAGTTGTAAGTGAGAGGACCGGTTGCAAGTTGGGTTTTTCAGCACCATCGTAAATCCGGACCATCACTAAACAAATAGTTATTAAGTGAGGACTACCTATATTTGAAAAGACCCAGGTTGCTACCCCTGGTCTTTTATGTAACAAATGCTTAAATAGTTTGCTGAAATACTGCCTTTAGTTTGTGAACCAGAGAAGGGGAAGAAAAAAAGCCACGTTGGTGCTGCTTTTTCCTTTAAACATTGTTATTCTGTCTTTCAGCTATATTGAAGTCTTTCAATACAGTTTACAGGCTGAAATTATAAAATGATTGAATATGGAGTACAGTTAATATGATAGCATAAAGCATTTAAAATCAAAGCAAGATTTTAAAAAACTCAAGTCAAGCCTCACTTCTGTTCACGTAAGGGCATAATAGAAAATCCAGGTCCTTAAGACCCATTTTTTTTCACTCAAAGAGAGAACCGTGTATTCCTACTATGTTATGGTATTCCATGTGAAAAAGGACCACCACAAAAGAGAATGCCACAAGTTTATTTGAGAAGAAAAGTTCAACAGTTACATCTCATGTATAATTAAATGATGTGTAAGGAAGTAGTAGTAGGACGCGGTGGTGCTGCGGGTTAAACCGCTGAGCTGCTGAGCTTGCCGATCAGAAGGTCGGCGGTTCTAATCCACGTGATGGGGTGAGCTCCCGTTGCTAGTCCCAGCTCCTGCCAACCTAGTAGTTTGAAAACATGCAAATGTGAGTAGATTAATAGGTACCACTTCAGCGGGCAGGTAACAGCGTTCCATGTAGTCATGTCAGCCACATGACCACAGAAGTGTCTACAGACAAACGCCGGCTCTTCAGCTTTGAAATGGAGATGAGCACCGCCCCCTAGAGTCAGACATGCCTGGACTTAATGTCAAGGGAAACCTTTACCTTTACCTTTAAGGAAATAGTAGTGTTACTGTTCTGGGCAGTAAAATAAAATCTGTAATGTCCAAAGGAATAATAAGTTTTGCTTGGGTGACAGATATTTGTAGCATGCAGGTATTAATCACTGATTTTTTTATTTTAGATCTTTTATCCTGCCTTTATTATTTTTATAAATAACTCAAGGTGGGGAACATTTCTAATACTCCTTCCTCTTCCTATTTTCCCAACAACAGGAACCCTGAGAGGTGAATTGGGCTGAGAGAGTGTGCCTGGCCCAAAGTCACCCAGCCGGCTTTCATGCCTAAGGCGGGACTAGTTCTCACAGTCTCCTGGCTTCTAGCCTGTTGCCTTAACCATTAGAACAAACTGGTTCTTTGGTTGGTATTGCAGATGGGGACAACATTGGACATGAGAAACAGTTGGCCATATCAGCCAGAAAGGGGTTTTGATATGTATGAAAGAAAAATAATGTGTGTTCAGTTAGCCAGATTAATTTTAATACTATACAAAGCAATGTTAATTTAATACATCTAGAGGCAATTTAAGGAAGGATGGTAGTGACTGGACGTTTATAAGCTTCCCATCTGCAGTGTAAACCTGTCAAAGACTAAGGTGTACAGTCCATATTATGCAGATTTATGGCACTGGAAGACAAGGCTATCTCTTCTCATCCCATTTTTATGAAAGTGTGCCATTCAATTTTTACCATTCTTTTAATTTCGTTATATGGTAGAAATGGGTGGGAAGTAAACTACACCTGATTTAACGCATAAAGAAATGAAGCAGAATTCTGAGAATCATAAGGGAAGCAAGGATGAAAAACTATGTTTGTTGCTGCGATGTACTTGGGCCCTAACTGTTCTGGAAAATGAGATATAAAAGTTACAATGAGACCACTATGTGAATATCTTTAATCAGCCATCTTAATATGTTCTAATCAGGACTATATTATGCTTGATATTTTGTTCATAAGGCCAGGGAAGTTTTATAAATGTGATGTTCGTTGGATCTTGATTTAACAGTTTTTGTGTTTCTAATAATATTTTATCATATTTTCCATGGTTCATATTTGAGCTGCTTTCATTACTGCATTTTTAAATACGTGGTTTTGTATCCCTTTTTCCCTTTTACTTTGTACATATTTGTATGTGATTAGCATTTCTTTCCAAGATTTGTTGTATTTGAAAATAACAATTGCTTGTGTCATGATGCTTCAATAAAACTAAGTATGATGGTTCCCAGTTTCTTGATAGGACGGAATGTATTGTGCCATCTTGTTTTGTCAAAATGTTAGGGATGAAAAATATTGGATTTGGGTCAGATTTCTGTAAAAATGCTGTGTTTCTTTAGGGAGAGATACAAGGAGAAGACAACTATGATGGTAGATGTTGCATGCAAAGATATAGAACAGACTATTGGTCTTGGAAAAGTAATGCTCAAGAAGTAGCTGTAATAACAGTTGCAATAAATACTGTATCTTGTGGATTATGGCATAATAAATGCTATGACATTTCAGATGTGACAAGGTTTTTTTGACATTATTAACAAAAATAAACAAGTTTTAGCCTGCGTTAAACAGATTCCGTTTCAACAAAGTATTCAGAACCCTGTATGATGACAAAATTGAATTTCATATACTAAATCATTTTTCTCAAACTAAGGTCACGCCATCAACTCTGTGGCAATTATTTTTTTTGTTGATCAGGTCAGCTCTAAGTGGGAGCACTGTCAAAACTCATTGCAATTTGCATTGGGTTTGCCCATACAAAAGAAGGCAGCAAAGCCTGGAGTGAATTTTGAAAGATAAGTAAACTTGTGGTACTTTGGGTGGCAGATGGTTTCCTACTGGTTAGTGACTTTCAGCAAGCTATGTAGCAGTATATCCATGGTCTGTAGAAGTGTACATGTTAGTGAAGTTCAGTATTTTTGTCCATTATTTTAAGTTTACAGCTTTTCAAAATGAGAATGGCTTTACTGAGTAGTAAGAGAATAGCTAAATATATCTAATTTAAGGGTAGTGCTAATAAAAGTAAGCCAAAGACAGTTACGATGAAAGCTACATATCTTTTAGCAAGTATCATATTTATTTCTTGCCCACCTCTATCTTCAGTAAAATTACTAGCTTTATTCATGAGGGCCTCACACAGATTCATTTGTGCAATTGTAGTATCACAAAATTTGAGACTATCTCAAATGATTCACTCTCAAAGGCCTCCATTGTTGTGATTTTTTCTGCAGTTTATTAAATCGTTTTACTTCTCAGTTATGTGGTAAATGAGAAGCTTATTATTTAAGCTTCCTTTTTCTTATTTTATGAAAAGTCAACCAATACAATTTTGAATAATTGTATAACAATAAATTAAAATGTCTTAAGAAATCTTTATAGGAAAATTTTCAATTTAATGTACCATTTGGGGAGGAAAGGGTTCTGTTAAATCCAAATATGCATTATTTACATAATTTATGTCATTTGCACTTGACATTTTTACATATATTTTTACATCATTTTCATAATTAAATAGAGATTTTTACATAATTTGTACAAATTTATGCACTTGCAGAATTGCATTATTACACAAATGATATAAATTAACAAAATGGTTGGGGAAAAAATAAACCGTCCAGGCTGCTTCAGAAACAGTAGATTTTGTCCTTTGTTTGAGGGTGAAGTCCAAATTAAAATTTTGTCTATTGCATCTAAAGTCCACTGAGTGGAGGGTCAGAAAATTGAAGTTTCACTGTAATTAGATAATAGCCTGAACTGTATCATCATTAAAAAAAAAAGGTGGGGGGAATCTCCTTTAATTATTGAACCTGGATTAAAAAAAAAGGCAAATTTAAAAAAATGAAACATTTATCAGTAATCCGCTCTATGTTAATATACTTTAATTTGATTAGAATTTCTTAATTTTTAAGTATGATATTAATAATTGTATTAGTTTTAGTATTTTATCCAAGAAGCTCGTAAGTGCATTCTAATCTTGCTAGAGCTATACAAGGAATGTTTTGTTGAGAGATTCTGATTTGCCCAGCATTAGGTACTGAATTATATAACCATATCAAGAATCAAACTGATATTTGCCAATCCGTTATAATAGTTGAACTGTATCTTACTTTAAACTCAGTAATGTTCCAAACATTATCCAAATGTTTATCTTCGTATTTAAAATTATAGGAAATAAAAATGCTTATCCAAATTTGCATTATTTACTGTATGTAATTTATGTCACTTGGACTTGACATTTTTACATATATTTTACATCATTTTCATAATTACATAAATGAGATTTTTACATAATTTGTACAAATTTATGTCATTTGCAGAATTTCATTATTACACAAATGATGTAAATTAACAAAATATAAATATTTTTATTTCCTATAATTTTAATTAGGAAGGTTTTGCTAATTGATGTTGGGTGGGTATTATAATTGTTTATTTCTTATTTCATTATTTTATATCTATTGATTGCTATGTTCTGTTATGTTAAGGTTTTTATATTTTATTTTGTTGTTTTAAGTTTTACTTTTACTGCCCTTCTGTTTTTTCCATTAGATAATGTGTAAAGTGTAGTTGATAACTGGTCTCTGACCATAAATAAAATTGTAATAACTGACTAAATATGAAGCTTTTTGAAATAATTCTACAGTTTAGTTCTCTAAAATATTTGTTTATATGGACAGGCTGCCATCAGCACAATAAGTTGATGCATATTCAAATGTAATTGACCCATGTGTATTGCAAACTTGCAAATCTTAAATTATAAAGGAAGTTATATGGGGATCTGTTTTTCAATAGGCTTGTTATGGTGAAAGAGTACTTAGACCCAGTTAGGAAGAAAATGCCTAGCTTAATTGAATGCTTGCTTTTTTTTTTCCTTTGTCATGTCATATTACAAACCAGCACAGCTTTGAAAAGTTATGGTTAGAGAGCAGTTAAAAGGAGAATAGTATATAAAGTCCACATTAACTTCACTGGACTAATTTTAGTTCTTTGGATCCTGGCATTTGATTCTTAACTGTATGCTGAAATTTTGAAATATTATATTTTGGGGTTTTAATTCCATTGATTTATTTAGTAGACAAGTCTGTCTTCACATTTAACACATGATATGTTCTGATTTTTAAACAGGCGCCAAATCCCACTGCAAGTGAGTTTATTCCTAAAGGAGGTTCAAACTCCCGGCTTGGTAATATGTCACAGTCAAATATCTCTGCCTTCTCTCAAGCCTTGTTCTCTCATCCTTCCATGGGAAATCCTGCAAATCCTGGGTTAGCTCCAGGTAAGTTTAGAGTAATTTGTTTGCTCTTTATTAATACTCATAATAGCATGCGAGTTGATAAGTAGTAGTAACTTAGTCAATCTTGTGTTGTAGGAATTGATTATTATAATAATAATCTTGGCTATGTGAATTGTAATTTCATGTGGCTCCAATCACTTTGTGACCTTATACAAATTGCTTTATTTTAAGAGTAATTGTTAAAAGTTTCTGGTAATTATTTGGCATTAGTAAGTTATGCAAATACCATTATTTAATTGTTCCAGGCTCTAAAAAGAAATTACTAAATTTTCCTAAGCAGAAACTGTAGTGAAGGCCATTAAAGAGTGGGTTGGGACACAAACCTATGCAAAAGTGTAGATAATAGCTTCCTAACAAAATAATACATTAACAAAGCAGTATAGAAGTCTGGATTCTGGGTTGTTTGATTACAAAATCAATAAATGTTCATCAGCTGTTCCTGACTTTCATATCAAAGTTAGGGTAGTTTGCAATAAATTTTACTCATCATAAATCTCTATCTCCATCAACTATCATTCCAAAATTTTGCAGATTTTATAACTAGAATTATAGGAGTTGGGAAGCTTTAAATGTCTGAATCAAGATTCTGATTCAGAAGCTAAGTTGTATTGAACAGCTTTCAAATAATTCCAAGGTGAATCACTGAACTGAGGTCTGAACCCAATCTTATGATTTAGTCCCGCATCCCATATTGGGGCCAAGAGGGAGGGAGGCTTTCTTTCAGTTGGTCAGGCCATTTTGCCTTCTAGACTTAAACACTTTTGACTACACCTATAATTAGCTGGCTTTTTCTGTTGGTAAGATTGGACTTGGAATCACATGAGACACGTGATATGCTGGGCTGTGGTCCCTCCTTTGAATATTCTTTCCTACTTGAAAGTAGATCTTGCTGAATAATGTTTCTATGTAGTTGTTCTGTGTAGATATCTATAGCCGTAGACACCTCCTAAATTTACAAGATGTGTTGCTCTCAGATTTGGAGAAGAGATTTGTATAGAAACACCTTTAAGTTTTCATAAGTCTCTAGTTCTCACATGTAGTTGAATGCACTGGTCCAGGCTATAGAAATGGAATAATCTTTCATGCTGCAAGATATATGCAAGACAATTAAATTGTCTTTAATTCATAGACAATTTATCTTGAACTTTGGTTTCAACTAGCTTGCAATATTGGTATTTGTAAAGGTTTATTTTGAGACAGTCTCCTTTAAAGGGGTTGGTTAGAATGTCAGAGAGATCCAAGTTAAAGACCATGTTAGGCTATCGAAGCTTATGGAGTGACTTCAGTCACCGCCTTTGAGTCCAATCATATGTTGTTTAGGAATAAAATGGGAAGAAACAGTACTGTGTGTGTACCATCTTGAGGGCCTGAAGAAAAAGTGGAGTGTAAATCTAACAAATAATGAAAAGTGTATCTTGAGCAAGCAAAGTTTGCCACAGCTACAGTATATTGTAAAGTTGCCTGCAGTTGAGGGGGTATAAAATCGCACAGATATATGAGTCTTTAAGTTATGTGGCTTGAGCAAGAAATATAACCTGGAGGAGTAAAACTAAACCTAAAGCTCTAATCTTTAGAAATTCTTCTGAAATTATTCCTCCCAGAGGAAATTTATCATATAAATCTAACTGGATGATGATGATTGCATTCATTGGTCTGTGTAGCCAAGATAATCTTAACTTGGCATTCTTCACTCTGGTAGTTGTTCTGCAAGGTCAGAGATCCTTCTAATGTCATAGATACTATGGATAGAACCTGAATTTCGTTCATATAAAGGATTGTTTTACCAAGTCTTTTTTCCCTGAAGACAATGCCTCATAATATTGAATAAAAGAGGTCAATAAACTTTTTATTTGTGCTTTAATTTTGTCATATTTCTTACTCATACTTACTATAATTAAGATACTTCATTTCCTTATGGATATTATTGGGGACGTAAACACTCACTGATGAGGATGATGCATTGCAGACAATGCTGGAATGTTCTGTTCCTCCCCCAGACCCTACCAAATCTGGTCATTGTCATTTTGGAGGCATTTTGATGTGATATAGAGGGAGAAAATAATGTTCTGGAGTTGTCTGGAATGGGATATTCCCAAATTGGTGAGTTTTGCACATCGCTAGGTTTACTGTAAGGTTGCGGCATTGATCTCAGTATGCAACCTTGAGGGTATGTCAATCAACGTATTTGTGGTTAACAATTTTATTTGAATACTGAATGTAGACTGAGGTTTGGAACACTTTCAAACATCTTGCTTGATCTATCCGAAGTTCTTTTTTTAAAAAAAAAGATCTGTAAGAGAATTCATAATTTCTCAAGCCTTAGAGTTCATGCTGGAACATATTCCTGCTTTACCAGCAAGTCTTTTTTCTCCCTTTTATTTGCACAAGGAATGTCACTGTCAGCAGGATCTTCACCCCTTCACTCTCCTAAAATCACTCCTCACACATCTCCTGCTCCTAGACGAAGAAGTCATACACCAAACCCAGCAAATTATATGGTGCCTACTAGTGCCTCTACACCAGTTACTAATGCTGTCTCGCAGCCCCCAGCTACTGGCCAAGTGATTCAGAAAGAAACTGTGGGTGGAACAACCTATTTCTATACTGACGCGACTCCAGCACCTCTAACTGGAATGGTAAAGTTTAGCTTTAGTTGTGATGGTACTAGTCAGCAAAAAAAGATTAACTGTTATTTACAGTATTGAATTGTTATTAAGTATCCCTTCCTCATATTTAAATTATCTCTTTTGTTCTCCATATTTTATTAGGAAATATGGAAAGGAAAAATTAGATGCACTCAGATATCATGATAAACCATGTTTGCTTTAAGTTAATTCTCTGCATGGTAAGCCAGTGTTATCATGGTAATTAAACAGTTACTATAGCTTCCTCCCAAAATAGTCTGATGTTTTTATAGTTCTTGTCCCAAAGAACAGATGGGAAGAAGCTATAGCTCAGTGACAAAGCTCTGGTGGCAAGGGATCAGGTATCTTACTGAAATTTTTGAGAGCTGTTGGAGCCAGCTGGAGCAGATGTCAGTGGCTAGATATACCAATCATCAAACTCAATAGAAAGGATTTCTTTATTTTCAGTAGAATTGCTCCTAAATAACTAAAATTCAACAAGGAGAGTAAGCTATTTATTTTTTAGATACAGGGCTACCTGATGCCTCAGGTTTGCCTGGGAGAGATTGCAAATGCAGTTCCATTACATTTCTACTTTAAGCGGAGCTGGTTGCTTAAAGAACTTAAAGTGGAATCAACAATTTAATTAAAAGTTCATTGCTCGAGGCTTGGGTTTTTAATTTTTTTAAAATTAAATTAACTATTTTTGCAAAATAATGGTGCAAAAAAATAAGCAAGTCTGAGATACATTAATGGGGACAAAAGATTCGGAGTCAGAAAATAGCCAGGTTAATGTTGGCAAATTATAATGGAAGAATGGTAACAGTATGTTAGAATACTTTGTAGAATGGATGTTGCCGGAGTCAGCCATTCAGTATAAAACTCAAGCCTAGTTTAAAAAGCTGTATAATATCTAAGAAGCTCATATGTTTATGGTACTGCCTTAAATGTATTCAGAAGATTTTTAAAGATTTAATAGCTCTGTTAATTTTTCAACTTCTGAAAGTTGTCTGTTTCCTAATTGACTTTCAATAGGTATTCCCAAATTATCATATTTACCCTCCAACTGCACCTCATGTTGCTTATATGCAGCCAAAAGCTAATGCACCTTCCTTCTTCATGGCTGATGAACTCAGACAGGTAAATTCTTTTTAAAATATAAAAATAAGTAATAGATTTTATTCATAAAATGTCTGTACAACTTTTCCTTTAAATTTTGCAAAAAACTGTATTCAGCACATTGTAAAACTAAGTTCTGCATTTGTGAGAAGTACAGTACATGCACAAGCATACTCTACGTGACCTTCAGGTGCTATGTGAGGACTATTAATGGCATTGTTTATTTATTTAACAATACTGGACTATGGCAAAGATTCATATTCTTGCCATTTTTAGTCCTTCTGACTAGACTTCATAATAAGAAAAACTGTGAGTACTCCAGACTTAAAGATTTGGATTTTGTAGGTGATACTGCACTTCTGGCAGAAACCTGGGAATGCTTATAGGACATGATTGCCAATTTGAAAAAAGAAGTTGGTAAAATCAGCCTGAGGATAAATAATGACTATATGAAAGTCATGCAGGTCAGAAATCCCCAAGGGAACATGCGGTTAATTGTTGGACACCAATCCATTGAGGAAGTACAGAAATTCACCTGTCTAGGCAGTTGTACTATCAAATGATAGAGAAATTGAGAATTAACTGCATAGAAATGCATAATCAGTGTTGCGATGATTGCACCCAGTTTGGTCTACATCAGTAGTTAAAAATCAACAAAGATCTAATTTTACAAAGCCATTAATCTGCCAGTAGGAAGCAAAACTTGGGAAATCATCATATGGCTAGCACAAAAGCTCAGTGTATTCTGCTTGCCCTGCCTATGAAAAATCCTTGTCAGTTACCGAAACCATACTTCTAATGCTAAGATTCTAGGAAGTGGTTCCTGCAAATTACAAGACATTGTGAAGGGTTGCAAATTACGTTTTGCTGGACATTCTGTCTCTGCTGGATAACAGTTACCCAAGGACTGCCACGTGCTGGATACCACCCAGAGGGGAGAGGAAGAGAGGCAGACCCATCAAGACTTGGCGAAAAACATTTAAAGAAAACTTGGAATCACACGCGAAGAAGCAGAAACCATTACAGCTGACCAAAATTGTTGCAGAGACTTGTTACCCAGTGTGCTGGAAAGCATAGGAGGACCTAAGTCTAAATTCCCAGATAGGACTTAGTTACTTCCATGGAATGACAGCATCAATACAATACAAACAAGTTATCATACAGAATAACATGGTGTATTTAAGACTCTGTCTAAGCTGGAATCCCATAATACTTTCTTTGAGCAAGTCCCATTGAATTGAATATGACTTGCTCAATAAACTTGTATAGGATTGCAATGTCAGTCATTAAGTCTCAGTGAGTACTTGTAATGGTACCTTTGTATGGTTACCAGACATGTTTGACAAAGTAACAACACATATATGACTATACTACCAACTATAGGCACTGTCAAATTAAGCAGGGCATTTCCCTTCCATTGCCTTTCTTCCTCTTGATATGATACGGCACCTTTATCTTGAGACAGGCAGTTATTATAAGACAGTGTGTGTTAGTTTAGCTAACATATATATTTGAATGTTGTATGAAGAATCTTGAGGTCTGCTTTAAGTCCACAGGCCAGAATTTGTGTAACAATATGGTAGAAAAAAAAGCTGATCATGCCTCAAAGTTGTGGTGTAATTGTAAGGAAAGCAAGCCATAACTACAATGGAACGTTTGAGCAAGCCAGTTGTGAGGGAGACAGAACAGCAGGTTCTTCCCGAACTGTTGAATATTTTGGAGTATTATATTTAATACATATAAAGTATAGATGTTGATAAACTAGAAAGAATACAAAAAATC
Source organism: Candoia aspera (assembly GCF_035149785.1). Classification (NCBI taxonomy): domain Eukaryota; kingdom Metazoa; phylum Chordata; class Lepidosauria; order Squamata; family Candoiidae; genus Candoia; species Candoia aspera. Next base: position 94,037,183 of record NC_086157.1, on the reverse strand, counting down.
ATTTATTTGTAAGGCTGTGCAACTGCATATTTTTCTGGGATCTCATCATGCCCTCTACAGTTCTAATGCATTCCGAGGAAAAGTCTCATTTGGCTTAAAGAGTTCCAGACAGGTGTTGTGTGAGTACCCCCACTTGATCTGAAGCATCTTCTTGCTTTGGAATCAGAAGCCATGGTTATTTGAGGTCTAGTGAAGCTTTGTAAATACACCTGCAAAAGTTTCTAGCCTGCTTCTTACTTATAAAAATAGGCTGCTACTTCCAAAATCCTACTGACTTACCCATATGCAAGGATTTGCTTATGATGATCAAAAGAGAATTAAATAGAGGACTGGTCTAATGACCATGGTATGTTGAAACTCTGAATCATCACTGAGAAGAGAAGGCTAAAAGAATTGCCTGAGGATAGCGAGAGACAGCTATAAAAATGCAAGGACAAAAATGCTAATATTGAATTGCAGCATGAAAAATCTGGGATGGAAGACCATTTTAATTGTAAGAGTTATTTGCTTTAATTGTAAGACATACTTGCTGAAGAGCAGTCTTGAAGCTTTCTTGATAGGACTAGGTAGAGTCAGTTCTTGAACAGAAGAATTGGCAATTAGGTATGTCCAACAACCATATTTAAAAGTTCACAGCTCTCAAAATAGTTTACTTTGGGTAAGCTTTCCGTTTTTGTAGAGGAGTCAGCCCAGATAAAACAGAAAAATACATTAGTTTATTTTTACAATTTGCCATAACTGCATTAAAAAAACAACAACATGAATTTTATACCTTATCTGTAAGAGCGTAAAATGTTTCCTTTACAGGAGCTGATCAACAGACACTTAATTACAATGGCTCAGATAGATCAAGCAGACATGCCTGGTAAGTATCTAAAAATCCTGAATTTTAACTTGTGCTTGTGAAGTGTATTTATGCTTGCTTTCAGCTTAGTAACTCTACTAAATTTTTATACACACACACACACACACACACTATATATATACAAATACATATACATATACATATACAATTCTGTTCTGTGTATATATGTGTGTGTGTGTGTGTGTGTGTACACTTACCAGTAGTTCTTGACTTACGACCACAATTGGGACTGGGACTTCCATTGCTAAGTGATGCAGTTGTTAAGTGAGTCATGCCCAATGCGGCATTTTTGCCACGGTCGTTAAGTGAATCACATGGTTCCCCATTGATTTTGCTTGTCAGGAGCTGGCCAGGAAGGTTGCAAATGGCAATCACGTAACCCAGGGACATTGCAACCTTCGTAAATACATGCCAGTTGCCAAGCACCTGAATTTTGATCATGTGACTGTGGGGATGTTGCAGTGGTCGTTAGCGCAAGGACCAGTTGTAAGTCAGTTTTTCCAGCGCTGCCCTAACTTTGAATGGTCGTTAAATGAATGGTCATAAGTCGAGGACTACCTGTATATCTATGTATCTACACACAAACACACAGCCATATACACCCACACACACCATACACTTATTAAAGACACATTAAATCTGCATTAACCTAGAACAGTTGTTTTTCTTAGCAGTTGTCCCACATGCTTGCAGGGTCCACGTGTTAATGTAATTGAGAGCTGTATTGAGTATAATTGGGCTGGCTTTGTATATGAGGTCCTCTCTGTATTGAAACTTAATATAATTATTTCTTTACTATCATATTTTCTTTCTTTCCACAGATGCAAATTTTGTTTTTCTTTAAGCCCAATTCTTAATACAAAATGTTTGATTTTATCAGTGAATTAACATTCCCCTTTATTTAGAATACTTCTTAATTAATAGCCATAGGAAGGGTTTCCAGTTGGAGGTGGAGGGTACCTTTCTATATGCATCTGGCTCTACACTGCAAGTGTGATATGCCTATTAAATATGAATACTATATATAGGTTTTATAAGTGTTTACATGAATGATATGTTCTTTGTGGAAGAATATGCTTTTATATCTTCTGCTTATTGCATTTGGTTTAGAGTACATCAGTTGCAGGAATCACATATGCGTGGTTCCCAAATCATTATGATAACTTTCTGAGACATTTAAAGAAGTATATTTCAATTTGGTTTAATATTTTCAGCACGAGAAGATACCTTGAATGTAAAACAAATGTCTTATCTGCTCGTTTGTAAGCATAACATTTATTTGTAGCTTCTTTGGCTGCTGCTTTGGTTATTTCCACATGTGCAGTAGAATTTTGGATTGTTCCTTTTCTCAGAGAAATTTCAAAAATAGTATTGAATGGAGTAGGAGGCCAGCTTTTTGAAGTAAAATAGCCAAAATGTCAGTGCAAATGTACCAGAAGAAGTTTTCTGGACTGTAGTTTTACGAAGACAAAAATCAACAAAATGTATGACCTGCAGAATTGATCTGCTTCTCCATAGCAGATAGATTGATACAGTACTTGTTTAGACCAGTACAGCAGTTGGATTTCTTCAGGTATTAGCTTGAGCTTCTTCTGTGATAAAAAAGCTAACAATTACAAAGCTGATAGCAAGAGCTAAACTCCAGAATCTTTCTAATGAAGAAAATGTCTGCTTGTCATGGAACTACTAGTACCCTACTCTCATAGTAGTGCAGGCAGCCACTGTCCTTGTATTATACTCTGACTTGCAATAAAGCAGGGGTGAAAATCTTGTTTGATGATGATCTAGGACTACGCTTAACGTTTTAGGACACAGAGGCTGCAAAATGTTTGACGCCAGATATCTGTGGGCTGGAGTGGGTGTTAAGGGGACTTCTTTAGTCCACGATATGCCTTTTTTAGACTGTATACTATAGCTTGTCCGTTTTCCACCTTAAAAAGCAAGAAACTGATGTCATGGCCAGAGTTGGCTCCAAATGCTACAGGTTGCCCATAACTGTGTCAAAGAGTTCCGTTTTTGGATGCATTGTGGCAACCGCCTGTCTTGAATCCTTGTAAAGTACAGAAAATGCTTCAAGTATTATGCAAGGTCAGGGACTGCATCGTGATGTGGCTGCTGGCTCTTCTTTTGAACTTAAAGGACAGGGTAGCACAACTGGTATTATCCAGGAAGGGACAGGGAATGGGGTAAGGAGATTGAGGAAAGCACGATTTTTATAGCATTTCCACAAGTAACACATTCGTAAGGTTTATGCTGTTCTGGTTCAATACATTAGTGTTCTGCAAGTCATTAAACAAGGCAAGTTAAGCTTATTTTAAGCTTTTACAGATAATTCTGTCCTAAAAATTTATTTTGTACAACACTGATGATTTTTGGCTATTTGTCCTAAAACTTTTCCCTTGTGATTAACAATGATCACATACATCTTTTTCTGCCTATGTATAAAATAGCTAATCAGGATCATAGTATTTGTAGTAGGGTACTATTTTATTTCAGACCTTCCTAAGGCAAATGTCTTTATTATGAGCAAAGTGTATATTATTTGCATCAAAACTGTCATTTTAAACTTCTAACTTTGCCACAATCCTCTAAACACGTGTGTGCATCTAATTGATCTTCTCTGTGCCTGTAATAACTGTTTTCTTAATAATTTTAAGTAGTGTCTAATGTATTTCTGTAAACTGGTTTAGCTGTCCCAACAGAAGTTGACAGCTACCACAGCCTTTTCCCTTTAGAACCACTGCCACCACCCAATCGGATACAGAAAACAAGCAACTTTGGGTACATAACATCATGCTACAAAGCTGTAAATAGCAAAGATGATCTGCCATATTGCCTTCGGAGGATACATGGTGAGGGAAATCCTAAGTTGTCATCTTTTAAAATTTCAATGGTACAGATAATTAAACCTAAAACATTTGTGCATTTCTTTGTATAAATCACAAATTGGATTTCAAATTGAATCATTCCTTTAAAATTCCTTTAAAATAAGGAATAGGAATTTGGCCCTAATAACAATCCATAGAATAGGATATGAAGAAATAAATATGTTTTGTTTTGGTGTGTCTCTGTTGGTGGCAGCTCAGATTTTGGAACAGATGTGAACGTTCCATTAGAAGTTAATGAATGCTTGGTGTATGAAAGTTTTATTTTTTCTTTCCTCAGGTTTTCGTCTTGTTAATACAAAATGTATGGTATTAGTGGACATGTGGAAAAAAATCCAGCATTCAAATATAATAACATTGCGAGAAGTATTCACCACTAAAGCATTTGGAGAGCATTGTAAGTTTCTCATTTTAAGATGTTGGCCAATCATATCAGAAAACTTGCATCAGTTGCCTATCTAACTCTCACCTTGGTCTCTCTTTGAAAAGCTCTTGTGTTTGCATATGATTTCCATGCTGGAGGAGAGACTATGATGAGCAGGCATTTCAATGATCCTAGTGCTGATGCCTACTTCACAAAAAGGAAGTGGGGTAAGGCAAATATATATATATATATATATATACACAAACATATATTGTACTACAGAAATATTATAAAATCGTTATTAGAGTTTCATTAACACATTTAATTGTATATAATTTTTTCTTAAAAATATCAGGAATACCAAAACTATTTGAGAGGGCCCTTGGTCCATTTGTTGTTTTGAGAGCATACTGTCAGTTCTCTTACAAAATGGCTTTGATGAAAGAGAGTTTACTCAGTTACAAAATGTCTCCTGTGGTGGATGGAGCCAGTCATAAAACACTGGAGTAACCAGAAGGAAAAAAGGTCTAGTTGCCTTCTAAAGATTCCAGGATGCTCTTTTTAACTCTCATTTTATATTTTGTTCTGGAGAAGGAGAGCATCCTTCTAAATGAGAAATGCATTGCAGTTGTTTCCAATGTTTATTTTCTAATGTAAGCAAGGCCCACTGTACTTCTTGGAAATAAATATTATGCAAGAGTCTGGTGCTTCACTTTACCTGCCACAGTCTCATTTTATTTTTTAATCCAAAAGATTTAATATAAAAATCAGGTGGTCTAAGAGACCTTATAAATAGCAAAGGCGATGTTCTTAAGTACCATATGGGGGATTCCAGACAACTAGTTCAGTGAGATGTTCAAAAGGCACCACTATTTTAATTTTATCTGATAACTGCTGCTTACTGTTCCTTAATTCACTCCAAATTGGTCTTACTCATTTTGGACTTTCAGAAATGCTTGCTTTGTAATGGAATGAACATCCTCAGTTCTGAGAGCCAGTTTGGTCCAGTAGTTAAGGTGCTGGGCTAGACACCAGAAAGTCTGTGAGTTCTAGTCCCGCCTTAGGCACAAAGCTGGCTGGGTGACCCTGGGCCAGTCACTCTCTCTCAGCCGAACTCGGTGCAATGTAGACTAGCCTCCTCATGGTGCACCCTGGGCAATGTGGCTTGTCATGGCTAAATAGTCTACACATCTGGCTGCTGGACCTCACAAGGATTTCCCAGCAAGAAAAAGCAGCATGAACATTGAACTGCTATGCCATACAATTAAAAAAAAAAATAATCCTCAGTTCTGCTAAGAACTAAGAACAAATTATTGTAATGTTGTACCTAAAATCTTTTAAATTTCTGTTATTCCTTTAGTGTGCATAATCTTGATCCTTCTGTTTTTTCATTTATCCAAATCCTACAGTGCTATAAGATAAAATTTTGTTTAGTTATAACACTTCTAAAATAATTTCTCAAAAACCAACTTGCATAAAAATAGGCCAGAAGTAAACTGGTATATTTCATGCTAGATGGTGCACTGTTTATTCTAATGTATATGAGGTAGAACATTTAGGGGACAGATTAATGTTTCGAGTAGGTGTCTTCTTAGTGGCAATTTGATAGAACTTATAATAGTAGAACATGAATTTTTAAAAGGCATAGGAATATCTGTGAAACTAAGGGATAAGCTTATGAAAATGCATTACCTAAAGCTATGAAACAAAAAATTAATTCTTTGGGTGCTTCAACTTATACTTTGCAGTTTTAGGGTATATTTAAACTATTTCTCTGTAATTTTAACAGGAGTCTCTTGATATAATGCATTCTGTGCTCGGTGAACTAATAATTTAAGAAACTTTTTTTTGTTAATTTGGCATTTGGCAGTTGAAAGACCAGAACTGTGGTTACATAGCTGTTTTCACATATTAAATTCTGCTGTCACACTGTGGTTAGTCTTTTTTTGTTTTGCCATGTCACTTGCTAACACATTTCAGAATTTTATGGTTGAGGATGTGGTATAAAGTTTTATTTTGACAGATGAATCAAGGATGTCACATTGAATTTATTTCTGAACTGAACACCTGTGAACTATTTGATTGCTTTCTAGTTGAACTCTAAACATGTTCCAGTTTACCTCATTCTGCCTGAAGCCTGAGCTTTGGTTGAACCTAATTCAAACTTACAGTGATCCTTTTAAAAAATGGCAGTTTGGCATATTTGTATTAAAAGGCTTGACTTAAGTGGCATTGAAGCATTAAAAAGTAAAGTGCTTTTTAAACCAATTATAAATCTTGATGACATAGTTCAACATACCCATGCAGTTTTCTTGGTAGGATAGATATATGACTTGCCAATAACTTTTTCTGGGCTTTTTTTCACCTGACTTTTCCAGCCAGCCTATGGCCCTGAACTTTCCAGATGGTATCCTACCTAACCTGCAAATAAATAGTTCGTTTCCTTAACTGAAATTACTTAGTGTTGAAGTTAGGGTGGAGAAATGTTTTAAATTGAAATCACTTATCAAAATGTAAAAGATTGAATTTTCCCAAAAATTTACCTTGCTTGTGTTTTAAAATATAACATAACAACGCCATAAACTATAAAGCACAATATGCAACCCAAACATGAAAATAAAACAAAACAAAAAGTTAAGACTGGTAATACACTGTCAGTCTCACCTTAGCAATATGATCAACAGTCCCATGCTGTTAACTTCCCTTGAACACAACAACCCTCATTGGTTAGAGGGTTGCATGTGTTCAACAAGAGCAAGCCACTATCTGGGGGTGGACGTGGAGGACGGGAAGGGAAAGAAGCAGGGAAATAAAACATTTACTATGTTTCCACAAAACAAAAACATTTTATAGGCTAAATTATACCACGTACTTTTGATTTCACAATACAAATTATGTTTGGTTTCGCCTGAGTACGTTGCACTTTTATTGCAGAATAAAAATCAAGTTCTTTTTCAGGAAATGCTGTTTCTGAACCTACTTCAGAAATGTGTACATTATCTTTTTAAAGCACTCTGTAATATACTTTCGAGGTTTGCTGAAAAAAAAAAGCGCTAAAAGAAAGTTGCAGGAGGAAGGATTCTACTAGTTTGCAGCACAAGCTACTTTTACTATACATCAAATATAAATGGTTTTGAAAAGTGGGAAATGGAATGGCCAGAAGAATTGCTTACAAAAAGTTATCTTTTAACAGAATAATCCTAAAAGGTCTCTTGAGAACATGAGCGACAACTAAGTCTCTGAACTGCAACTCACATCATTTTGAGTAACTCTGATAATTTTCATGATGCAAAGGGTCATACCATCAGTTTTTCTCTTCAGAAATCTTACTGTATTAATCTATTACGCTATAAGTTTGAGAATTTTTGAGAATACTTGAAAGAGAATGATACATACCTACCTTTTGAGGGTAAGCAAGATTGCGCAAACTGCAGAAAAGAAATAAGAAATACTAAGAAATAAGATAAAATGAAATGAAGGCATGAGATAAAAGAAAACATGGTTAAATCAAATTTACACTAATGCCATTCCCTGTACCTGTCTATGCTTTTTGGTTATTGTGAAATATTTTTGCTTCCACCATGTTCATCCATCATCATACATTGCCTTTTGATCTTTAATGTACTCAACCTCTCTTTTTTAGGAATCTTATGAGTTCTGTCCAAATATGACTTCCTCAGTCTTCCCCTTCTTTTTAAATATTTCACTCTTCCTTCTTTGTTTTGTTATTCAGCCATAATTCATTCTGTTTATATGATCAATCAATCTTGATGGATGACTTTCGTACTTATTACTCATGTAGCACCCATTGATTCTTGGTCCTATTCCTACTTGTTTTACTACACTTGCTTTTTAAATACCCATTCCTATTGTATTCAACATTTATGTTTCTCCTGGTATACCAACTCTTATTTCCATAAGACAAAGAGGGCAGAAACAAAAATAATGATACTTACAATAAATTAACTTTGACCATGAGACAGATATTCTAAGAAGAAAAATATGCAACATTCCAAAGGCATTCAGTCATATCTCTAATGGATTTAGAAATTCTGGGATGTATTTTTTTCTTATACATGCCATGCAATTAGTGTTGATTAATTTGGAGTCTCTCTTTATGGAAAAGCAGAACAAAAACACAGCTTATCCCAGATGATGTCATCTACCAGTAATAGTGCTTTATTTGTATACATGGGATGTTTTATCAGTATACATGTTTTTGCTGCTTTCTTAAACTTAAGAGTTGTGCTTAGTAAATGATAAAGGTCCTTATAATTCATCAGCCTCTTTCATAAAGTAGACAACAGAAACTTTTTTTTTCACCTCGAGATTTTTTGTTTGTTTGTTTGTTTGTTTTGTACTGTTAATTCTGCCAATAGGTCAGCATGATGGACCTCTGCCCCGGCAACATGCAGGATTGCTACCTGAGTCCCTGATTTGGGCCTATATTGTGCAGCTTAGCTCTGCATTGCGGACTATTCACACAGCAGGATTGGCCTGTCGAGTAATGGATCCCACAAAGATTCTGGTAACTGGCAAAACAAGGTAAGACATTTCCTATAATATTGTTGGTAAAGAAGGCTCCAATTATGATATCCCCCTAATATCTTTTCAGAATTGCTTCTTTCTCTCCACTACCAGCTTTGCTACCTGAAAATTAGCCATTTGCACCTAAAATAAGCATACAGTCCTTCACGTTCATCCTAATTAGTGGCTCAGCACAGAAGATGACATGAGGCTAACTTAATTTATATCTAATTCTAACTGCGATATATTCCAAGCCTATGGATGTAAATTCCTTAGTACTGAGTACCATTTGTTACCAAGTAGGTATGCCTACAATTGCAGTCTTAGTCTAATAATCTTGAGTATCAAATGATACAACATTTGTAGGCTTTTGCTTTAAGAAATACTTTGATCTCTGAAGCTGTGTCAGTGGTAGTACTTAGCATGAAATCTTCATAAACAGCATGGCAAGCATAATTGGGAGAATATACATAAACTGACAGAATGTACATTATTTCTAATGTTGATTGCCTAGGCAGTGTACAACATTCTGTGACATAATTGGTTCTTGAATATCAAGAGAAAGAAAGTACAAAAAAACAACTTTCTATTGTGAGTTCCTTGCATACCTGTTCATACATATATTCTGTCCAGCTCACATGAATCACAAACCTGTGTACATCTTTACAATATGCTAATATTAATTTGCTAATGGTAATTGCTTAACCAAGAACTTTTGTGGAATTGGTGAAGAGATTGTAAAGTAGGTCTAACAGGGAAAAGAGAGTTTTAAAACTTTCTTTTTCTACAATGCGTTGTCCTGAAGGTTGAGAGTGAACTGCGTTGGAGTCTTTGATGTGTTAACATTTGATAACAGCCAAAATAATCCTTTGGCTCTAATGGCCCAATATCAGGTAAGATCTCAGTATTGTATCCTTTGTTCTATATTATTTGCTCACTGAATATTTGTTGATGGTTATCCTGAAGTAGACATCAAGAGACTTTAATCTTCCATGTAGTTTTTTTTTATGTATGAAGTCTCTTATTTCCCATATGTAGCTGCTTTGTTTTCTACTTGCTGCTGATAAACTTTTGGCAATGTTAATACATGAACTATCTTAATTGACATGTAGGTAATGTAAGGTTTTTATTGGTTTCAATTTGTAATTTTTGGCACTATTCTCAGTATAAACAGTCTTTTTTCAAAATCTCAAAAGCAAAAAGTTGACAGGTCCTACCTATAAGGAACGTATAATACTAAAGTAGAGTCTGTAAACCACCACAGAGGTTGAGACAAGCATGATAAGCAGATGTTAAAATTGATGAGAGGGGATATAATTTTTTTAAAGAGTTTATATCCTGTGGAGCAGCAAAAATAAGTTACTTGGCAGTGGTGAAGGTGAAAAATCATACTGAACCTTATAGATTATTTGGTGAAAATAAAAGCCTATAGAAAAGAGTGGGCAGAAATTATTTCCTATTTCTTTCTCCATTCCAACAGACCCATCCATAGTCTACCCAGAAGCCCTTTCAGAGGAATGGGGATGGGGAATAAAATGGGCTCTGTTGATAAGTAGGGATAAGATGGAAAATTAAGCTGTAGCTCTTTCTGTTAGTCCAGTGCAGTGTTTCTCAACCGTGGCAACTTTAAGATAGGTGGGTTCAACTCCCAGAATTCCCAGCTGCTGGCTGGGGAATTCTGGGAGTTAAAGCCCACCTATCTTAAAGTTGCCAAGGTTGAGAAATGCAGGTCCAGTGGAACGTACCTCTGTCAGGAATACTTGAGAGGCCTTTCATGATTGGGGGTGGGTGGGAAAGGAGGGAACAAGAAAATCATCTTCCTTGTACCTTTTCTGTAGCTTTTTCTGGGTTCTGGGTTCTATTTTTCACGATCACACCGACCATATCTAGATGCATGGGAACATACTTCATTGCTTCTTTTCATAGTAGGATGCCATACCTATCTAGAAATTGGAAATTAATAGTGTATGTATTGTGCTTTGTAGCAGATCTGCATGTTTTAACCCTTTTATAGAACAAAGAAATGGATATGTTTGCAGTTTTGATTTCTTGACTTTGGAAATTCAGTAAAAATGTGTGCAGTTATTCTTGGGTAGTATTATTTAACTATTTTCAATCTTAAACAAAAAGTGCTATTGAATCTTTCCAAATCTGAATGATATGAATTGGTCCCAGATTTTTACCTCTGTGAAAAGTGTTCATGCATGTCCTTGAATTTTACTTGATGAATACTGCACCAATGTTGTCGGTTTAAGGAGCAATATGTAATGGTGCTAAGCAAAAAATATTTCTAACATTGACATATATGAACTACTTTGCATTCGTCCCAGAAACTATTTTATAGCCTTTTTTTTAAAAAAAAAGCATAAATATGATACCGAATTTTTCTCAAATACATGTGATAGGAGAAGTGGACTTTCTTTCCTACCTTTTGGCTTTTATAGTACAAAAGGTCCCCGGTTTACGGACAACTCCTAGTTAAGAACGGACTGCCATAAAGCCTATTATATTAAAAATAATGAGATGGGCGGTGTATAAGTTAAATAAATAAATAAATAAATGAGAAGTACAATGTTTTGAGTTAAATACAGAATATTACTTTGTGTATTATAATGTTTAAGATGTTTTCGTGTATTTGGAAGTGTTTCTTAAGTTTTATATGCATAGAAAGGTAAAATATATACAAATACTAAGAAACATTTGACTAACTGATGTTAAATAACTGTTCTGACGTACATACAAATTCAACTTAAGGACAGTCTTAGGAATGGAACTTGTTCTTAAACTTACATGCTGTACATGTAAGTTATGTAAAAATCAAATTCTGTCTCCTGAAGTCCATTCTTCCTATTCAGTATTGCTCTCTCTAATGGTGTACTGTAATAGCTGTAATAGTCTCTCAATTTGGAAGCCAGATATGGGTCTGAAGAAAGAAAGAAACATAATCTCTCGACCATCCCCAAAAAAATACACCGATTAAAATGCTGAGATTCAGAGCTGATGACAAACCTCAGTCCAAGGTGTGAAAGCATTGCTGGGAAGGCATCAAGGTATTGGGCTAGGACTGGGAAGACTCAAGGTCGAGTCCAACCTTAGTCACAGAAATACACGTATTACAGGATTGTTTTTCTGGAGATAAATGAATGGTAATTCCTATGTAAGCTCTGGTGTGAGCTCTTTGACCAAAGAGGTATAATCCAGAGGCCTTCATTTAAGCACAATCTGTAACAAAGGCAGACACTTGGCAAGAACGTTCTGCAAGCACCTAAACAGGATATCTCTCATAATTTAGAGAGCCAGTGTATTTCAGTGTATGCCTGCTACACAGAAGAAAAAGCAGGTCATAAATCTAACAAATAAATTGCAGATTTTTTATTTTGTACAAAATTTGTGAAACAGTCCGAGTGTTTGCATTGTAAAGGGTCCCTGTTCACATCACTGACATCCCACATCAGTTCCTAATGAAATAGTGCTAATTGTGTGACATTAAGGCTAAGTGGATTATATGCAGTAGCTTTGATACAACCTGTTCTTCTTGGTTTAGGAATATCATCAAGGGTATTCAGTTATTAATCTTTTGAAGGGCAAAAGTGAATTTCCACCTTTCTAGTCACTTAAACCGCTGAGCTGCTGAGCTTGCCGATCGGAAGGTCGGTTTGAATCCGCGTGACGGGGTGAGCTCCCGTTGCTAGTCCCAGCTCCTGCCAACCTAGCAGTTTGAAAACATGCAAATGTGAGTAGATTAATAGGTACCGCTTCGGCAGGCAGGTAATGGTGTTCCATGTAGTCATGCCAGCCACATGACCACGGAAGTGTCTATGGACAAACGCCGGCTCTTCGGCTTTGAAACGGAGATGAGCACCGCCCCCTAGAGTCAGACACGACTGGACTTAATGTCAAGGGAAACCTTTACCTAGTCACTTTTTAGGAATTGTGAGCATTGTGTTTCTATAACATTACCTGTTCCTGGCAGCCTGAGGAATTATAATAATATAAGGGAGAGGTAGGCATACTAATTTTTTTTTTTACAGTTTCACCATTTTAATAATGGGGATTATATAGTTCTCTAATAGTTGTCCTAGCTAGATTGCAGAATTTTTGATAGAGTGATTGTTCAACTAAACATTTAGCCTAGTTGCAGCACCATAAAAAGCCATAATAGAAAGGTAGCCTTAAGGAAAAAGAAACATCCATGCTGTTTAAATTATCTTTAAAATAATGCAAAGGCACAATATTTGAGAGAAGCTTTTAATTTCCCATACACTTTGTGAGATACAAAACAAATTTGGAGAGAGGAAAGAAAAATGGTTGGTTTTGAACACGTGGAGTCTGCATTTATTTATATTCTTAAATTGAAATACAGGAGGAATTATGAACAATCATCTCTGTGAAATACATGAATTTCACCTGAACCATCCCCAAAATATTGTACATGCCAGACCACAAGGAAAATTGAGCCCAAAAAGACTTGCCAGTGCCCACAAAATATTTATTAGACCACTGTCAAAAGCAGGTTGAAGTTCTTTGACTTCAGGTAGCCTTTCTTTTAGCCTGCCTTTAAGATTTGTTACAGTAGAATCCAGTAACTGAGTCTACTCTAAAACTCTTTTCATCACCTGGAATATTTCTGCTGGATAGCTACCTAAAGATAAAGCTTGTAGCAAAATGAATTTTCCTAATTAAAGTATGCCATATGGTAAAATGGAAACAAATCTGAGTTACAGCTAATTTTTTAAAATTAAGATTGGAGTTGCTCTTTGAGTGAGATGGGTGGTGACTAAATTTGAAATATAAATAAATAAAGTTGAAACTTACAATTCTGGAAAAGTCAAGGGGACTTTACATATTACAGGTGTCCTTGGTTAACAACCATTCATTCAGCAACCACTCAAACTTGCGACAGTGCTGAATGAGTGGTACTTACAACCAGTCCTCAAAGTTCTGGCTGTTGCAGTGCCCCTGCAGTCACTGATTGCGAACTGGGCGTTTGGCAACAAGCCCAGATTTCCAACCATTGCAGCGTCCCATGATCACATGATCATGATTTGCAACCTTCCCTGCCAAGTCAGTGGGGAAGCTGGCAGGAAGTTGGAAGTCATGGTCACATGAGGTCCTCATTTAACGACCTGCATAGTCCTCACTTAGTAACTAGGAGCTGCCAAAACTGTTGCTAAGTAGCATGGCCATGTGACATGCTTTACGACCACATCGCTTAGCAACAGAAATTGTCCCAATTACTGTCGTTAAGTGAGGACTGCCTGTATTTGGAGTTCACTTGGCCATATAAAGGTATTGCCTTGATAATGAAATTTGGACTGCATAATGCTTGATATCCTAGTTTCTACTCAGTTGTTTCAGCTTTCCTCCAGGCCAAAAATACCCTGTGTAGTACTTAAGAATTACACTGATTTTCTGGAATGATGTCTGAATGTTTCTTTTGTGCCTATAGCATTTGGAAATTTAAAATTCTAACTGTTCATTTAAAAGCTAGTGTTCAGAAGCAGGCCAAGTTACAGGTAACCATGAAAATGCCAGCTAAGCAAGACCATTAGAAATTTGAAGGCAGCTTATGCTAAATTTCCTGAATTCTTCATCATCATGTATAATAAATGCCTGTGGAATTATTTTATCCCCAAATCATTATGGTTTGGTTTTGTTTCATGAGAGAAGACAAAGCTAAAAATGAAACGTAGTTCTTAGATTATTGAGTAACTAGTATACAGTATACACTCTTACTCCTATCAATCATCATTCAGTAATACTTTCATTTTGAAATTGATGTTGCTCATTTAATCAGACTTAGACGTTACACAACACATACATTCCTGAGAGTGTTTTATTTGCCCAAAACAATCCCAGTATGCTTTATTCTCTTGCACATTTAATTAGGAAAGGATAGAAATGAAGGGCCATAAGAAAAACATGCATTGTTTCTTGCAGTCTATTTTTCATAGTCTGTTTCAGCCACATGAATAAAGACTGTCATACTGTAAATGGACATAAATAGAACCATAGATAGAATCAGAGGAGAAAACAAGCATTGAAAGGAAGAAACGTAATTGAGGGGGAAATAAAAGAATGCAACAAAAAGGAAAAATATGTGGAGGTAAGAAACAAGCAGTGTGAAGGAAAACTGGGAGGTTACTGAAGCATATTTTGCATCATAAACATCAAAGTGGGTTACAGCATTAACAGAATGGGAGCATGTTGTATTTCTACATTTACTAAGTCTGTCTGCATTTGATACGACTTTAAATTGCACAAAGTTCATTTTAATGTAGCATCATTGAATATATGAGCAAGGTATGGAATTCTGCAGTTCAGTGATTATGATTACATAATTTTTCACTTAATGAAAATGAATAAAGTATCACATGAAACTGCAAAAATTGTAAGCAGAAGCACTGAACTTCATATAGTATACTTAGAAAATTGCAATGGAGAACCTTTTGAACATTCAAATGCACTTGGGATGTTTGGTACTCTTCATTCTTCAGTAGAAGTATTTTTAGATAGATCAGCACAGTGGTTGCAGTCACACATTGTGCTAAGCCACAGTTAGTTTGTTAAACACAGTTCCTGTGGCCTGGTACAGACTAATCCATGAATGATGGTTTACAAGCTACAATGGCTGAATTCACACATCAGGTTAACTCAGAACAAAACAAATCCCTTTTTATCATGATGTGTGAACCCAGCCACTATATTCAGAATAAATCATTGTGTTTCTTTTGAGAGTTTGTCTTTATTTAAAAGGGTAATGTTACTAGGAATACATCATGATTAGTTGACAGACATGATGTTAATGTTTTATTTGATGATCATTGTTAGCGTACAAACAGTTTAGAAGTAATAACTTTAATGGGTCATCCTAATCCTAAATTTGCATTCAAGATTTTGTGTATCTATGGTACTTTCAAAGCCTATACAATGCCTTCGAAAGAGGTGGTTTGCAATGAGTGAAAGTGCATATAGAGCACGCCTCTTGCATTATTAAAGCAGCCATATTATTTGCAACATTTACAGAGCTGCTTTGGAGGTTGCTGCACATGCATGTGGAGGCAGACAGAACAGTTTTGAAATAACCATGCTACTCTTGAAACAATGTGGTTCTCTGAACAAGTCAGAAAGAAATTGTTTATACATGCACCCATGCTCTGAATATGAGTACTATTGTTTATTTTAAAAATGTCTATATTGGCTGTCTTGCTATGCAGTTCCAGACAAGGTTTAATGTAATTACTTTGTCTTTGCATCCCTTGCTATTGAATTCTTAGGACAATATTGTGCAACTAATATTTAATAATTTTAAAAAGCTGAATATTTCAGGTAAATTGGAATTTTTTTAAAAAATGGGCTTTGTGTTTGGGGGTGTAAGGGTTCTGGTTTATAATTGAACAGGAGGTCTCTGGAGGGCAAATCTCTCTAATTTCCACTCTTTAAAAAAAAAAGGGGTTAAATCACATCACCAAAATTCAACCAAATTTCAGAGGCATGACTTTAAGCCATTTGGGAGACTATTTAAAACTGGAAATTGAAAGATCCGTTTATCTGATCAACTCTCAAAAGCTTCCATCTTTATTTCTACTTAAATTATCCCTTGACCCAATAAGACTAAAACAAAAAATCCCCCAGTCCCTTTGGGAGTGGCTACATTCATCTGATGGGATTTCAGATGGCTATCTAATTAGTTTATAGGCTTTGATCCTAAGTTTGATTTTGGGAAGAGAATGGAATTTTCTTTTTTGCTATATTCACCTTCCCCATATCTTTTGGAACTCCCTGAAATTCTCCTATTAAGGATACGCTTTCAAAAGGCTTCAAAAATATTGGAGTCGTACAGAAGTCAAAGGAAGGTTTGATAGAAATAATCAGCATTTAAGGAAGAACATATTCAGATTTAAACTGTATTCATTAGGTAAATCTTAAAAAATAATTTTGGTTATGCAGACAATCTTCGAAGGAAAAAAAAACAAAATCCCCCCCCCCTTTTAAAAAGGTATTTAGTGATTAACAGTCTTAGAGTAATACCTATACAGTAAGACCTATATAGTTTAAGGGAGAAAAATGTGTTTAACTGTTCTAGTGCTAAATAATCATCAATGTTCAAACTACTTTACAGGTATTGCTAATTATTGGGTATAGAAGGGCTTACTTACTTACTGTGTGTTTAGCCGGAAAACTGACAATTACCATGCTTGGTTACTTCTCAAAATGGAGATCATAACTCTCTGAATTACAAGTTGCTAACTGATGAACAATACTTGCCAAAAGTTAATGAAGAAAATCTGGTAAGAAGAAAATCTTTCCACAGAGATGGAAATTGGGTTAGGGAAAGTAAGACAGCAGAACCCATTATTTAGTAAATATCCAATAGTATTTATTAAAATTACCTATGAGATAAAGTGAGTGGTTTATTATGCACCTTTTCCCGTTTTGATAATTACGATTTATCTATCATTTGTATATAAGATAACTTATAGTTATCTTATACTTATCTTAAAGTGTTAAGAAAATGTGCAGTGTATTTCAGACCCAGGTGAATGTATGTATCTTGTTTTGTTTTAGCAAGCAGACTTGATCTCCCTTGGGAAGGTCGTGCTGGCTTTGGCTTGCAATTCTTTGGCAGGAATTCAGAGAGAGAATTTGCAGAAAGCAATGGAACTGGTGACAATCAACTATTCCTCTGATTTGAAGAATCTTATTTTGTAAGCTACTTTGAAACTGTCAGAAAGAAAACCTGATTATACAATGATAAGATATTGATGTGGGGTGGGGGGATCCTCAAATATGTGTGCATGTTCTGCTGTATTATGGTTATTTTGACATCAGAAAAGCATAGCTATGATAAGAATTCTTCATGGTCCTATGAAGATTTGTAGATACAGAAGAATCCCTTTGAGGAGTTGTAGGAACAAAGCTTATTCACCCAACCAATAAGGAAAAATAAAGTCAACTTTTAATTAACATAAATCAGTATTTTTAAAACACACGTATGCATACACTCTCCTTAACTCTAAATTTTGGCAGTCTACAGCCATTTGCATGTTTGCTGCTGGACCTGTGTATAGTACAGTGTACTAAATTATTAATGCAAGATTTAGGTTCAAATTCCAGTTTAGTCTGAAGCTCACTGGGTGGCTTTGGGCAATTAGTCACTTACTCTCAGCCTAATCTGCCTCACAAATCTGTTTTAAGAATAAAAGAGCCAGACACATTGTTTAAGATCCTTGGAAAGTGAGCGTAGAATAAGATGAAAATTATAATATTGCGGACACATTTATAATAGCATTATAATCTCATCTCAGAATGATCCTACAGAAATGCTGATACATTACAGAAGCTTGGTTGAAAGCAGCTGCATCATTTACTGGCAATATAAAGAAGCTATGTGTTCCTTCTGAAAGTTTAATTGTAAATATTTTCCAATATGAAACTCAATAAATTGTTGCTGTAGTACTACGGCCTAGCTATATATAAAATAGATTTTATGTTTTGTTTGTATACCATACTCGTAATGGTAACAGTGCAATGTAGTAAACTGTAATTGATACTTGATAAAATGTTTTAACACAATTAATTTGGAATTCAAATGTGGTAAGAAACTTTGATCATATTTAAATTTAATACCAAAACAAGCATGTTAAATTAAAAAAGGGATACCAGGGCTGTGCTCTCTGCCAGTTGAAGACATTTATAAAAATTGTGATTGACCTTGGCTGTTTAAGTTTAGTTCATTAATCTACAGCAGGGCAACATTTTTCAGCCTGGGGACTGTACTGCAGCTTTTTGTTTTACTAACAGTTATGCCTGATCACATTGTAACATCACCTGGTAGGTAGCACCAAAATATTTTGGCTTGTTATCTGAAGGAAGGGAATAGAAGGTAGAAATGGATATATTTTGTATTAGAGATTTAATAATCAGTTTCCTTCTTTTTGACGGTTGAATTAGCCAAACGTCCTATTGCTGTATGGCAGTAACCAGCCATTTAGTTACTGAATTTCAGCAATGTCATGGGGAGGGCATTCTGGGCGTTCACACAAAATCTTTGTTTGCCTATGACCGATCTGTCGGCTGTACTTGACTCCCTATTTATAATTTATAGAGGAACAAATACTTTCATTGACAAGGATTTTCCTTAGAAGCCCAGTTATAATAATTTTTAGGAATTTCTTTTGATAGATATTTGCTGACTGACCAAAACAGGCTTCGAAGTGTAAATGATATCATGCCTATGATTGGTGCAAGATTCTATACTCAGTTGGATGCTGCTCAAATGAGGAACGATGTTATAGAAGAAGATCTTGCAAAGGTAAAACACCTTACTGTACCATACTGTACACTGCAGACTTCAATCCATAGTCAGTTTTTTTTTCATACCCTGGCTATAGACAAATGGATGTAGCTTGTTTCAGGGCATTTTCAGCTTATCATAGGTATTCAGATTTTCTCCTATTAGTTACAAAGTCAGCTGAGAAAATATAATATTTTGGGAGCTGATAAATGGGTTTCCAATCTCTGTTCCTATATACAGCCTTGCTGGATTAGGCCAGTGGTCTTTCTGGTACAGTATCCTGTTCGTACAGTGGCCACTTAGGTGGATACGAAAACCACAAGTAGGACATCAGTGTGCTGCTATTTTATGTTTTGCAGTAATATATTCAGAAGAGTATAGTCTCAGATAATGGGTATAATACATAGCCATCATTACAAATAAGTATTTATTTATTTATTTAGCAAATTTAGCAAAGTAGCTATGAATTGCTTTATCCTTGATGAATTTGTGTCATGTGCCCATCCAAGTTATGGCCATAATTGCCCTTTGGGATAGCAGCTCAGTAGTTTTAGCTGTGTGCTGTGTGAAAAAGTACTCCCTTTTATATGGCTAGTTTTCTTAGATGTCAGATTCTAATACAATGATAGAATGAGGGGAAAAAATCCTTTTTCTTGCTGTCCACTCCATATATACTTCTAAATACTTCAGTCATTTCTCTCTCTTTTTTCCTGGTCTAAAGAGCCAGTAATGGTTGTAACTTATTCTTATGGATAGGGTTATAATTTTAGTACTCATATTCTGCATAATACTCAAGTAAGGTTACTCAATAAATTGTTTTAAAGCTCTTAGGATATTTGTATTTTTATTTCATTTTCTAATGAGCCCCAATATCTGCTTTTGCAGAGGAATTGCATACTTATCAACACATTGAGACCCTCATAGCTTTGATTTTCTTGACTAGCCCTCTGCATACATTATGTAGCATTTTAGGAACAGTTACAGTCCCCTACATCACTGGTGCCAGTGTGCACCACATTTGCTAATTTCCCTAGCGCACTCTACCGGATTGTCTATATTTGCATTTTAATCACCATGAACTTGAAAGATCAGTCCATTTACTCTGTGAGCTCTTGCCCCAGTCATATCCTTCGCACAAGGATTACCTGTTCATCCTCCAAGGAATATCCCCTCAACTGGATCACCTCTTTGTTCACTGGAACTGTGCCCTCTACCTCCATGACACGTCATGTTCTGTGACGATGGAAGAACTGTCATCTTTACAATAGGATACAGGTGTCATGGTTTGTCTTGCCTACATATTACTCTAACTCACTTTTTGTAGGGTTCAGGAAATTATTGCACCAAGAATATGATCATATCTTATCTCGCGTACACATGTGTGAATTCAGTCATAATCTATGCTGCCGTTTATCATTGTAGCTGGTATTAGCATTGGAAGAGTTTCAGATTACCAGCTAAATGATTTAACAGCACAGGGAAGGAAGGACTTTGCTCCCTTGGTAAACTTGAATAGGTACCTAACTTTATATCTTGACACTTTGACATTGGGCTGAAATATTTAGATATTGGGGCTTCTTTTAATCTGTAGCATTTTGATGATTGTTGCTGCTGCTGTTATTGTTCCTCAAGCCAATTTGTCTCTTAAATCTTGTTTTACAGGAGGTTCAGAATGGAAGATTATTTCGTCTTCTTGCAAAATTGGGAACAATCAATGAAAGGCCAGAGTAAGGAATTCAGAATTTTCTGCATTACATTGTAAAAATGGCACTACAGGGAGAACCCAAATATTCATGTGGATGCAGTTGCAAAGTATATCAGGCTCTGAAAAGATGAGCTAGGTTATTTTTCATCATTTTTATAATATCCCCACCAAAACTTTCTGGTATATGATTTTCATGTACACACCCACACACCATGTATATATGTATCACTCATGGCCTGGATGGACAATCACATCTTGATTTGAGGTTTGTCTGAAAGCTGAAAATAATTAGTGCAAGGTGATACTTTATAGAATTTTAACGATTTCCTGCATTTCATGAGACTTGTAACTATTTTAAACTCCAAACTGTTAGTTTCTTTTTGGGAAGGTATTTCAGTTTTTTCTCCCAACAGCAGCAAACAGCCTCCAAGTGCATACAGTGGTACAGTGCCAATTCTGGAGACTGGGAAAAATTGATATTTATAGAGAATGCATTCTCCCGGACACTGTAAGTCTGACTGCAGTAATGAATGATACTGAACGTGAAATTATGTAATAGAATATTTCATGTTGAATGCTGGAAATTACAGAATTACCACATAGCAACCTCTATGATATATCTGTCAAAGTTACCAGATTGTTTCATTGAGAGAAAAAATACGGAGCTTGACTAATTTAAAATTAATTTTAAATCAGTAAATGTTAGGAATCTGATCAAATTGAGGAAGTCCCCGTAATCCCGTAATAATAAATATATAAATGATGCTATAGGCATAATGAGCTTTTGCTCCCTTTTTTCTTAAAAATAAATATAACACATATAAATAAATACATGTAGCCTGAGCTGTGTGGGTGCCTGTCGTGTTAATGAGAAACATAAACATTCTGTTTTATGATAGGTTCCAGAAGGATCCGACATGGTCAGAAACTGGAGACAGGTATCTCCTGAAGCTCTTTAGGGATCATCTTTTCCATCAGGTGACAGAAGCGGGTACTCCTTGGATAGACCTCAGTCACATTATCTCTTGTCTTAACAAGGTGAGCTAGAACTATAGTATTTTTCACTCGCTGCAACTTCACTGTAAATTCACTGTATTGTGTTTCTTCCTCACTTTCTTCCTCCCCTTGCAAGCAAATTTCTCTTAAAATGCATAAAATTGTCATTGTTTTTTGCAGTCACATGACTCTATGGTGGCACTTTAAGTTGTCATATGAATGGTTCCTCAGTTGGGTGCTACAGGTGAGAGACCTGTTTCAGAAAAAGCACCAAAGATTAGTTTAGCAATAAGGAATTTCAGGTAGATAAACCTCAGTATCACACACTGTCCTTTATTCCTGTAGCATGGCCACAAGAAACATTTTAATTTTAAAATAACTGTGGTTTATTTCATTTTACATAAGTATTGTTAATTTAAACCAGTATTTATTGAAACAAATTCTGATGAAACCATGATTCAAAACAACAGTTTGTTTATTATTTAATAATGCAATACAGGAAACTACAACAGAGGGAACAAAAGATAAACAGTGGTTATACTGTGAGGCATAAAAACCACCTGGATATATTATGCTGATTAAAGAGGGAAAAAGGCTAATATAAAAAAGAGAGAGAAAAGAGCCATATGTCACTATAAAACTAATTCAGTTGTTAAGCTTATAATTAAATCTAGACCATATGGAAATATGTTGCTCCATGCTCTGATCGTTAGAACACAAACACTTTTAAATAATAGGTAACAAACTATATCCTGAACCCCATTCTTTAAAATAAGAACAATACGTTTTTTTTCCAATTCTATAAAATTATCCTTTTTGCTGTGTCCAGACTTATTAGAGACAAAGCTCTTCATTCAACATTTTAGGAATATAGCTGAACATCACATTCAGGTCTTTATCTGTAATGTTTATCTCCAAAATTGTATTGACATAAATGATAATTTGAAACTAAAATGAAGCTATAGCTGGACAAGACAAGAATGGGTTTCCTGAACTGGAGATCCACTCATCCCTAGCCCATTAATACTCAGAGATTTCTATGGAAGACACTCCTCCCTGCCAAGAATTGCTGTTATGGCATGTGGTACATAAAATAACTCATGTGTTAAATAAATATTTAATTTTGGTTTTATGTTCAATAAAAAATTATATAGATAAAAAGGCTCTTTAAAAATGGAAGGGATGGGAAACATACAAAAATGCAATTGTAGTCATTTTACTAAAAACATGAACCCCATACTCTTAAGGACAAAGTTGCTAAGAGTACATTTAATTGGGTAGTCCCTGTGTTTTCTAAATGTTTTATGTTGTGGTCTACTGTTGCAGAAAGTTTGAGAAACACTGGCCTAAACATTTTGCTGAGTTGAAATTTGTATTTTCTATAATATTTGACCTGCAATGTTAGATGTTTTTCTTTTTTTCTCCCATTGGTTTTGGGTGCTGAGTCACTTTTTTTAAAATGATATTTTCATGATAACCATTGGTCAAAAACAGGTGAGTTTCAGGAAAGTGACGTAGATACAGACTGTGGATGTCAATGGAGAATAATGACTATTGTCTTAACAGGAATGCTAGGATGAATGAAGAAAATTTTGTTCTTTTGCATGCCAAAATTACTGATTAAGCTCTATTATACAAATAGGCCTGACATCATCTCCACTTTAATTTCAGTTAGATGCTGGTGTGCCAGAAAAAATAAGCCTCATTTCCAGAGATGAGAAGAGTGTCCTTGTGGTGGCATATAGTGACCTAAAACGCTGTTTTGAAAATACTTTCCAAGAACTGATTGCAGCCACGAACGGCCAGTTGTAGTACTTGCGGAAAGCATGCAGGACATTGCTGAGGAGCAGAACCAAGAGCAAATTGCACTACAACGGATTGTCATCATCTCATTTCATATTTTGGGAAACAAAACACCACGAGATGTTGCACTTCGGTCAGGTGCACTGTTACTTGAAGGGAAGAATTCGCTTACCCTGGAGCCCTGGCTGCCATTAGAGGCTTTATCTGTGAAGAATTTATTTTAAAGGAACACATCAGGGGCATGATGTTCCTGCTTTTATTTTTTTTTCCACTTGTATATGCACTAATTTTAATTTTTAAAGACTATCTGATCCCTGATGTTTTGCCACATTGGATACTTACTAAGGGAATCTCTTTGCAAAGACATTTCTGGGATTTTTTTTTTTCTTTTTTTCTTTTTTTGCCACTGAATATACTGCAGTTTATTGGTTTTGATATTATTTGCACCCCAAATACTATAAAGGACCAGGTAAATAATTTCATAGAAATTGTGTTCTGTAAATTACAGTGTAGCTTGTAACCTCTGTAAAACTGTATGATATGCCATCCACTGTTTGATTAATTAATCAAACGAGAAGATGAATATTTAAAAACAAAACAAAAACAACAACAAAAAAAATCAAGTAAAATATCTCAGAAACATCATATATAAAATCCCTTTTATTTGGCTGAAGCTTTGTCAAAGCAAACAGCACCATTTGAGTTGTGTACTTTCCGGGGTAAACCCAATTTGTTCTAAACACAACCAGCGCCTTTTAAATAAAATACCTGTTTCTATATTTTCCTGCTAATCAGATACATTTACATTTATGCAATTTTTAATAGACTTTTTAAAAAGTAATTGTTGCAGTCCTGAGAGTTCAGGAATGTATTCCTTTAAGTTACCTATAGTACCCTCTTTTGTATAAAGTTCTGTTCTTTGAACCACAGCTTTATTATGGTACTTTACACTGGATACAGATACAGAGACACTGTTCAGAAGATTAAGTACACACAGCAGTTGTCTGGCATCGAGAGCTTTTGAAGTTTTATAGTCTGATTCTGGAGGAATGATGGTCTGCTGTGCCTTTGCAGTCACTGCTTAGCCCAAAGTAATATTACCATTGATAATACTCAACACATGAATATTCAGTCTTCAAGTCTGGATTTCTCCCCCCCTTAATTAACTTTCCAATACTGGACCCACTGTTGTCTGCAAGCTTGGGTATTCAAGGGAATTTATAGTAGAACATCTACACTTTGATACTGATGACTGCCAAATATATAGGACTATTTTTTTTCCTTTCTCAAAGCAGTAGTGAAGACTGTATATCGGCATCCTTTACCCAGCACTGAATATTTAATAGCACTGGGTGCTTACCATGAAGAAAATATGGAAACTTTCTCCAAAAGGTGTCAGAACTGATTCAAAGCACTTGCAACTGATGTTACTGGCATCCATTTTATTCTTGATATTTGTAATTTCAGATAAATTTTTAATAATTCTCTCCAGTTTTATAAGCTTTAATGATGACACTCCTACTTTAGATTTATCTCAAGAAAACAGTGCTCTTCATAATGAAGACTTTGGAAAACAAAGGCCACCTTTAACACCTTTACTTAAACATAATGGACCCTGATACTGGTAGTATCAATTGATGAGATGAAATAAATAAAAGCCAATTATTTTAATCTGGCAGAAAATCAAACTATAATGTTTATTATTCAGAAGATAACAGTTGCCATAACATTATTTTTTAATATCATAAGGAACAGGGACTTTAAAATATGAATATGGCAAACCAGTCTTTTATCATTAGTTCATGTATTTGATGAAGAGCAGCTGTCTTTTTATATGTTTTTGAAAATCATATTGTAATTCTTTTGTACAAAAAGAAGTAGTAATTGTATTCTAGGAGAAATATTGAATGCTTTATTTATAAGCGGGCTGAGGCTTCTTTTTTCCCACTATTGTGTTTCATTTTGGTTTTCTTTATGAAAGGGGATCATCTCTTCAGTTGCAGGAATTGGAAAGTTTTCAACAGATTATTTTGTGGACCAATATTTCAGGAAAAGCAAAGGCAGGGGTAAAGCAGGGCTTCAGTCTTATCCTCATTGTATAAGCAAGGCCCACCTCATAAAGACAAGTTGCATTTTGCAAACCTTTGTCAGCACATGGTATCCATTCCTTGGCCCCAGTAATCTCAGGACTTGTTTTAAAGTAAATTTTACAAAATGAAAAGTGCAGAGAGCCAATAAGTTTCCATATGTAAATGTTACCTAGAAATAATTGCTGTTGGGTGATGCATAGAACGTGGAATTTTGTTTTGTTTTGGTTTTTTTGTGCGGTCCATGTTTTTGAATTTTCTACTTGGTGTTTTTTGGGGGGAGAATCCTTCCACTCCAGTACAATTCCAGTTAGAAGGCTGTCCAGTATGTTCCATTAATAGGAAGAGTTATGTATGTAATCTCTAAAACAGAATAACAATTTTAGAAAGGCAATGCCTATTTTTTCCACACAGGGAAACAATTCTGACCTTCCTATTTTTACAGTACAAAGCACAGAATGGACAACCTTTGAAATCATGTGATACTAGTTTAAATTGTCCTGTTTTAGATTGCTTGTTTGGGTTTTTGTTTCTGCTACACTGTAAATATTTTGGGGGGTATATAATGTGATTTTTTTTTCATTTTGCCCTTGTCCCAGCAAAATTCTAGCTGTGAGCATCTTCCCCTAAAAAGCACCAGTATGTTACATTCTGATGTCATGATCCCACTATGTGTTACCTTTTAATCCTGTTTTTCATTC
This sequence comes from Candoia aspera, assembly GCF_035149785.1. Classification (NCBI taxonomy): domain Eukaryota; kingdom Metazoa; phylum Chordata; class Lepidosauria; order Squamata; family Candoiidae; genus Candoia; species Candoia aspera. Next base: position 94,010,953 of record NC_086157.1, on the reverse strand, counting down.
TTTTCACATGTACAGCAGTATTTTTAATAAAGAATACCAGAAATAATATGGCTTCCTTTGAGCAAGCAAAGATATGGATATTGTGTTCTACTTCTTGCATTAATGGGTATTTTCTTTTGATCTTACATACTCCACTGTAGGGATTGGCTACACAACACATTACTTGAAAAGACACATTGCCTATTTGAAGTACAGATGCTTTCGTCTGAAAATAAAAATGTAATTTTTTTGCTCATGTTCAAGCAGTAGAATATACATGTATTCTGCTTGTATCAACCAAGTGCACACTTCAGAGTAATCAGAGCTTTCTGAAAAATTATTTTAAAGTAAATTCCTATTGTTTAAACTCCCTGTCACCTTTAACAAAATGTTGGTAATTTGTTGTTCAAAAAATTATAATTGAATTTTATGAAATTTTCTATTACTTGAACTGTTGATCTGCAAAAATAAAGCATGGTGAAGGCCTCTGTACCTGCACAGTCCCTGTAATGTTTATGTAAAGTGTAAAAACTCATAAACTTTGTACTAACTACACAACAATGTCAAATTTTTTCTTGTATAAGTTTATCTGGATTCTTGATTCCTTAATGCAGATCTTGCCTTAGAAAATTTATTCAACAGATTAAAATAAAAGCTGCAGCAAGTTTGCTTGGTGCCCTTTTTCAGACATAAACAGGCAGGAAAAAATTAATAAGCTAATTTTTAAAAATGTATACTGATCCATCACATAATGACCCAGAATACATGTGTAATTTCCCTGTTTAAGTCCACTAAGTATGGGAAATGGAAAAAATGTGTCTTAAGTTAAATTAGGAGAGATTGGCTGTTCTTGCTGTAAGCTTGGCGTAGAATTTGCAGTTCCCTGTCCAGTTAGGATCATGAGTTGGAGACCATGAGTTCTAGTTCCCTGTCAGGCACAGAAGTGTAAGTTCCTAACTTTGGGTGAGACAGACCAACCACTTCATGTGGTGGTGGTTGTGAAGAAAATAAGAGGAGGGAGCGTTATGTATACTGCTTTGAGTTGTACAAAATAAAGTTGGGATATAAATCAAATAAATAAGAGAACAATGGATCCTAAATTCTAAATCTTCTGAAGTAGATTCTTTTTATGCTCAGTGTAACAGGGACCCAAAATAAGACTTAGGGCAGGGTTTTTCAAACTATCTTCCCCAGAACTCTATGGTTCTGCTAAAACTTGAAGAGGTTCCAGGAGAGACTAAGAGCAAATTATTGCAGTTATTATTAACCAAGATGCAGCCAGTTTTATATCACTAGAGCTTTGCCTCTTGATCAAGAGTTCCAGAATTTTTTTTTAAACTAACAGGTTCTGCAGCTTGAAGAAATCTGAAAACCCCAACTTAGAGTTTATTTCTGCCTAATGTGAATGCTGTGAGAATATAAAAGTGTACTTTCATGTTAAGCGATAAATGTTTTGTGTCAGTTTCCTATATTTGTACATATATTGTAAATATATGACAGATGATCTCTGGGATTTTGCGGGGGAGTGAGAGAAAAAAAGATTTTTGATCTAATTCAGTATTTTAAAGTTGAACTGAGGCAGCTGGTAGACTGTTTTTTTCCCCTGTTTTTTGATACTTAAGACTCCATCGAACCAAGATATTTTGTGGCAGGAGATAATATTACTGATTAATAAAAATACTGATAGTCATTGCAGTCCCAAGGACTCTGTGTTGGGGAAACAATCTTCAGTAGATTGTTACTGTATACAAATACAGAAAAGTAGGCAAAGATGGAGAACTGACTAACACACATAATGTCAATGTTGTAAAATTGTTTATCACTCTTCCAGTTTGTCAGATCTACCATCTTCTGCCCCACAGAGAAATGAGCTGATTATGACAGTTAAATCTAGATAAGCTGTTGAATTTCTCAACATATAAAAAGGCTTAGATCAATGGAGCATACATTTCTTGTAGCCAAAAGCCAACCTTTTGTTCAAAATATTTTTAGCTCCCAAGACCCACAGACAGGTATCCAAATGAAAACACTGAAAAAGGCTCCCAAACTGGCCTCACCCATCCAAGGTATGCTCTAGGGAACACATGTGCTGTGAGTTGTGCCTTCCTGCCTTAGACTAATGGTTCATAGTGATTTCAGCACCTGTGAAATTAGATATGGCCACTCTTTGGTTGAATAACTGAAAAATGTCTTTAGCTTGTAACTCTATTTACCGTTTCTTCTCTATAATTGACTAGAACCATGTATCTATATAGATTATAGTTTAGACTATAATAGAAGAGATACTGAGTCTGGGACAGCTCTGGAGTTCATGGCCTCCATGGCTATTCTAAGTCAACAAAGCCCCCAATACTTACCAATGGTCACAGATTAGATACGGCTTTTGTCTTGGGAAAATTGCAACATGATTTAGCATTGGAGGACATTGTCATGAATCCTAGATAGGCCATTCTCTGACTGCCTTCCAGCTTGCTGCTGTAACATACCTCCAGAGAAGACAAGGCCTACTCAGTCAGCCTGCTCAGTCAGACTTACAGACTTTAAGGAGTTCCTGAGGAAGCTTGGGGCTCTTCATGAGGACCTGGTGGGCAGTTGAGATGAGACCTTAGTCACAGCTTAGAATGGGCGGGTGGAGGGGGCCTTGGACTGCATTGCCCATATGCAGCATTTCCCTGTGCACTGATCCCAAGGTCCAGCTAGATGCTCCAAGGAAACACTGAAATAGGGGCCCCAAAATATCCATCGAAGGTATGTTCTGGGGAACACACGTGCTGTGAGTTGTGCCTTCTTGCCTTTTAATAATTCATAGTGATTTCAACAGCTGTGAAATGAGGCATGGCCACTCTGAAGCTCCAGAAGAGATGCCTGGAGAGCCATTGGAAGTAGATGAAGAGTGTATCTGATCAAAGATGGGTAAGAGCCCATGTTTGGGATTCTCTCTATCGATTATGGCAATAAGGATGGCAAAAAATCAGTATTGGTAGTTAGATCCATGCTTTTAGAGAGAGAAGGTAGTTTCTTCGGCCTTGAAGGAGGCTTGGACCCAACAATCCTGGATAATCACCCTGTTTCTATCATTCCCTTTTAATGGAAGGTTGTTGAGAATTTGATTGGTCCGCAGTTGGAGAAGATGCTGGAGGAAGCCAATTATCTGAATGTGGTGTAGATTGAAACTTGGTATAAAAATAGCTGGAACTGGAAAGAAACTGGTTTCAAGTTAAGGCAGATCTCTGCTTGTTTGATTTTGGAAATATTCTGATTATCAAAGTCATATGTTTGAGGCAAAGTTTTACAAGCAGATTTCCTTATCCACCATTATCATAGGAGGGTCCAAGCTCAGGTTTGAATTCAAGAACACCTTTAAAGAACCTTATTGTTGCTTTCAGTTCCTGGACTCATTGAATGGTAGCTATATATGCTGTCATGCCTATGTAAGAAGATATTTCTTCAGATCAGGGAGTTTCACAGTCCACAAATGAAGCTTGAGAGGTTTATGGCTTACTGTATTGTACCTGGGCATGATGCCTAAGTGACACTTTCTATAAATGGTGAACTTCTATAAAGTACCTTGTTTATACATTTGTTAAGCTGAAAAGTCTATTATGAATACAATACCCAACTGATACCTATCAAGTAGAAGTTGATAATATAGTAGAATGAGCTTTTCCTGAAAGAATCTGTATCCCAATGTGCTATCCACCTGACCTTATGAAGAAAACACACTTTTCTTCTGTGGATTAGAATTTTTGTTGATGCTTACAACCCTTGTTGGATGGAATGAAGTTTCTGATAATTTCTACCTTATGGTATTTTGGTGACAGCTGGATCTATGGATGGAGCTGTATATCTTGTTAGTTATAACTCGAGGGTGAGGGAGATTAAAGGCAGCTTTTCTCAGAAATCCTCTCAGAAATGGAGTGGTGCACATCCATCTGTGCTAGTTCATAGACTGAATAATTGACTTTCTATTGAAAGAAAAGACTAGTAACCATAGATTACTAGAGGCTAGTTTCTATAAATTATTACCATTGAAGTAAAGGACTTGCATGTTACTAAAACCAGTACAGAAGAAGATCAAAGTAGGATTAGTCAGAGATTACAGTGGCAATCCCAAATAGACTACAGCATTGCTTTATCAGTTAACAGATTTCTAAATGTCCAGATACTGAGCACCAGTGTTGTTGCACCAGAGTCATGTGAGACAAGGTAATGGCTCTCTAATGCACTTGGTTTCAATAAATGTTTGACAGAGTGCAACTGTCTGTTGCTCAAGCAAAAAGCAGTATTTAAGGCCTTCCACAGGGGTGTTTTAAAAATATGGGGAAGATTGGAAAAAAAGAAAGGATTTGGGGGATGTGAGAAACATATTCTTTAAGAGACATGGGATGATAGTCTTGATTCACTTAAAGAACTGGGTCAAAACACAATAGGAACACATAAAGTATTTCCCTTTTGGGATTTGTGTAAGATTCAAAAGTATATCATCTATCAAAACTCATGAGCTTCTGTGAGTTTATAAAAATTGAAATCTTTATAAACCCTCTGCAAGGCATTCAGACTGTATATTGAAAAAATGAACAGCATAGTGATAGAAACCGATCCTTACCATCCCTGGAGTGAATGCATTTCTAAAAGGCCTTTGCAGACCACTAAAGGTTGTAGTGAGGAAGCCTGTAACTACCTTTGGATCCCCTCAAAATACCTACATAAGGTTCTATAGAGGAGCAGGGTGTTGAGATTTAGAGTTGTGGGTGTGTCCTTGCCACATCCCTTTGTGAACTCTTCAGTATGCATGATAGATGGGGGCAGAGACTAAAAAAGGCTAGAAGGGGACAAATGATGTCCACATGGATGGAATTTCATTTATTTGCCTTCATGAAGACTATGGCAAACAACATGGATGTGTAACATACTTTGTGGATGCCCAACAAGGTTAGGGTTAGGATTAGCAGCTCTTGACAATTTTCTAGGCATGTATCATTAATTTATAATTTTTGAGAAAAGAACTATGTGTTCTGAAAAGTTCTGGAAGATTTTGGCTTCCTCATCAAAATGCTTTAATTCTTTTGCTTCAAAACATGACCAGTGATAAGACATTTCTGAAAAGATGGCTGGATTATTATCCCCTCGCGCATGCACATGTGCGCTCTCTCTCTCTCTCTCTCTCTCTCTCTCATCCATTCTCTTAAAGCTTGGAATGAGTTTTATTTCAAAAAATTAGAAAATGTACATAAAAATAGCTTTAAAAGGTTAAGGTGCAGGTATACATTATTTACATCCAGTTTTTGAAAGTCTCATTAGAAGCATTAGAACTTTTTTTTTAATTCCATTTATAACCAAAAGCCTAACTAAAGATTAACCTAAACCCAAAATGTTTAATCTCTCGTATCTTAAATAAATCGTACTTCAAATATTAGTACATCCTTTTATATTTGACATAGCACAAGGATCATAAGCTTATTGATTTTATAAAATGCTCCCAAATCCAAACACAGTTAACAATGCAATGCTGTGCACGTTTCCTCAGAAGTAAACTCCACTGGAGTTCAATGGAACTTCTTTCAAAATAATTGGGGTAGGACTTCAGCGAAGAACGGTTGGCTGACCCCAGTGAAGCAAATTGAAGCATAATCTAAGCTTCATTACTCTCAGTGGAATGTAAGCATGACTAACATGAGTGGCTTTGAAAGATGAACATCCCAGTGGTTCAATAAGGTAAAGGTAAAGGTTTCCCTTGACGTAAAGTCCAGTCGAATCCGACTCTAGGGGGCGGTGCTCATCTCCGTTTCTAAGCCTTGGAGCCGGCGTTGTCATAGACACTTCCGGGTCATGTGGCCAGCATGACGACTCGGAACGCCGTTACCTTCCCGCCGAAGCGGTACCTATTGATCGACTCACATTTGCATGTTTTCGAACTGCTAGGTGAGCAGGAGCTGGGACGAGCAGCGGGAGCTCACCCCGCCGCGCGGTTTCGAACCGCCGACCTTCCGATCGACAGCTCAGCGGTTTAACCCGCAGCGCCACCGCGTCCCTAGTGGTTCAATAATGAGCCAAAAAAAAAAAAATGGTTCACCACAATGCTACCTAACCTTTAATGCAAATGAACCTTGCAGGACAGTTTTAGCGCTAAATAAATGTTATAGCCGAAATAGCAGCAGGAACTTTCAGTTCAGTGGTACTGCAGAAAGAGCTTCCTTAGCCTTCCGGTTCCATAAGCGTTAGCTGCAACAGGATACTACTTTTATCCTCAATAAGCTAACCTAATCTTCCTATGTTGTCATTTGCTATTGGAGTATAAAATCTGAATATAATATAAGAAATATATATAGAATTGTCTGTTGCTATGTCAGGGTATCCTAAATTCTGCATTAAGGGAAGCTGAATTCTATAACCTGCAAAATTACTTTTTTAAACAGCAATGCTGTGCATATTTATTTAGCTTAATGTATACTACAGTATGTTTCTTTAGTTTATCCTAGAACTAAGAATTATGCAGCTGATTGAAGCTCAACCCTATCTATGGGCAATCCAGGTTAGTTCTGATCCATGGTGATTTTGAACTGCTACTTCAACGTTGCTTGTGAATGTTTTGAGCCCACTTCTAACTATAAGGAGAAGAAGAGTGTGTGTGTCTCTAATAGGGAGTGGAGTGTGTCAGAATGTTGTATATCATGTTCATGATGGCACTAATTAGCTGTGCTGCCCCAAACACTCAAAATATATTGCAGTTATCCCAATTTTTCCTTTTCCAGTTTCAGTGTCTTCGTTGGAGCCAAAATTTGATCACACTATATTTCAGTTCTGTGAGCTGGCACTTATTTCTAAAACAGATGAGTGCTACTGGCTTGACTGTGCCTCAATGCGGTGATTCTTGTGTCTTTGTGGATTCCACATATCCAAAGGGCTATAGTGTAATAACAAAATGTCCTAGCTCTTACATGACTGCCCCAGTATGTGGCTGCACATCTTACTTCAACAGTCTTTAACCTTGCTGTGTACTGGACTATTCACAGAAACCCTATTTAATACTTGCTCCTTGCCCCAGAACTGCAGTTGTGGGATTGGGGAGCAGGATCTTTAACATAGTTTGCATTTTTAACGAACTAAAATTCTCAAAATTATTCCTTGGATACAGGCCAGCAGTGGAGGGGAAACCATACTGGTTGAAGCAGTGCAAAAGTAATGCAGATGTTGTATATTTGGTTTTGGAGGCAGTGTAGATCATTCGATGTTAATTTTCTGTAGCCACTGTAGCTGTCCAACACTTTTGCTACTGTGGGCAAACAAGAAGAAGATGTCACTCTCCCCATTCCATATACAGATAACAGATTGGATTTCAGTATTGGTGGTGAGGTAACACTCTACGCCAGACCTGTAGGCAGCAGGTAAGGCTGCATGAATTACACTGCTCTGTCCTCAAAGTGACCCACTCATGAAGAAGAGTTGGAACTGCCAATGCTGGCCCTCAACAACTGCTAACATGAGGCAGTTGCTTCCCTCTGCCTAATGACAGGGCCAGCTGAATATTTGGTTGCACTACTTTTTCAAGTTCGTTTCTTCTTGTTCAAAAGCAGAAACTATCCCTAAGCCAGTGACTCTGTTTTCAGCTGACTGGGAATAGTACCTACTGAGCTATGCCTCTTCATCCAGAACAGTACCAGATTTGGTTTAAACGCTTGAAAAAATACAGTGAAATTGTTCCTTTTCCACCAAAATGCAATGACCAGTAAAAGTCTGAAGTCACCCTTATAAACAAAATTGACTAGATTAGATTGGTAGCTGTTTCTGAAGTAGTAAACCTTGCTGCACAATACAATAATCTGAACTAAAGAATTAAATAAACCCAGTGCAATAATCTGATTTTAAGAACTGGGAAAAACAATGCACAAGACTCCAGCAAATATCTCCTCTTCTGTATGATACATGTGTTGGATAGGAGCTAATGTTGATGTGGGGGAGTGAGAGTCGCATTATAGAAATAATTCTTGGAAATTGACACAGGTGATGATGGATTGATGAGCAGCAAAATAGTCTTTTCAGCACTGAAGTAGTGGTGGTAGAGACCTGTGACTCAAAAGACAGGTATTTTGACTTTAGCAAGTAGAATGCCGCACCTCTGAATTGTAACTGGGAGGAGAAAGATCCTGTACTGGTTTCTCATCCCACGTTATTCTGCTGCAAGGAAGTGGCTGCATCGTATCAGCGGTATGACCAAAACTGAAATTGTAGACATTTGGCTTGGCTGTGTGAGAAAAGACAGGTTCCTTGCTTCTGCTTCCCGTGTAAAAGCTGTAAGTAGAAACAGTTTCTCTTTAGCTAGGAGGCAAAGGTATACAACAAGTTGTTTGCTATTATTTTGCTATTTATTCTTTAAAACATAATTGTGTAACTAGTGTGAAATAAAAATAGCTTTGAAGATCTAGTGTTCCAATTAAAGTATCAATAAAATTAAATACTCAACACGTGTAGAGGATAAAGAAGATGACCTTGATAGAGTTAAACAGGAGACGTTGCCTAGGCAAAAAGGGCTGAAGCATTTTTTAAGTCCAGAACTTGTAGATAACATTCAGAAGTGGCTCAGACAGATACCTCCTTAATTCAGTGAATTATAAGGAGAAGGAGGGAGTACAGCACAATCAGACTTGCAAGGTTCTCTGATCATCCCAATGTCAGTAAAAGTAGTTTTAGATTTCCTGTGGAGCCTCAAGGAAGAAATCAATGGAAATCATCTTTCCTCCTGCAACCCACTCAGTTTTAGGATCACTGTGAACAGAAGTTTACTTGGGATGTGTCAATCTTTCAAGGTAGGCAATATGAAGAAACAGGCACAGCAGAAATATCAGAAATGCTCTTTTAGAATAGCAAAACGTATCAGTTTTTCTCTGGCCCTAAATCAAACAATATGACGGCAGAGTTGTTATGAGTTTCTTTCTCATACTTTCCAGGACTGAGTAATCTTTACTGAAAGCCACCCATCCCCTTTAAGCACATACATCTTTGATTATGTCTATCAAGATTAAAGAACTGCAAAGCAGTTGAAGAAAAAATGAGCAATGACTTTTGAAAAGTTTGATTTCATCTCATTTCTCCCTCCATCACTTAAATCAAAGCCATATCCAAATTTCATTTGTCTCCATTGTTCTGTAATTCCCTGATCTCCAACCTGGAACCCAAATGCTTTGGGGCTTTTTTTTTTAACTTGAATTTCACCAGCCACTTTGTTCTTTTGGGAAGAAAGACTAACATCAAATTTATTAGCCCCTTCTCCTTCTCCTTCTCCTTCTCCTTCTTCTTCTTCAAAACCCACTTGAGAGAGGAAAACTCCATTTCAGAATTGGCTCTTCAGCATTTGATTTTTGAAGGCTTTGGATGTCTAAGTCCATGTCCCTGGACTCATAGGTCAGTGTGCATGTGGTTTTTTAAAAAAAAAAACTCTTTTAATGACTGAACTTCCGGAAATAGAAATTCCCATTTACTATACTACAGAACTCCAAATTATGACCAATCACATCTTAAATATAAATACCTTACAAAACACAACTGCAAACAAATTGTTTACAAATAGTAACTAAAATTTACTTTAGTTGCATAAATATGTGGTGGGAACAAGGCAAAAAATTAAGCAAACATTTGTGCTTGGGAAGGCCCCTTTGAAATTGAAGTTGATCACTACCACCACCTCAACTGGTGAGGTCACCTTGTCCCTTTCACCTGCCCTCGAAGGGGGATTCTTTGAAGAGTTAGAAAGGAATATAGCAGGTTGTTTGCTGTTGTGTTTTTAGGCAAAGGAGGTTGTCATTTTGTTAGATATAGATGATAATGATGTTTCTGCAAGCAGAGAGATCCTTATAGGACACAGATTGAAAGGCTGCCTATCTGGCCTTCTTTAGTCTCTGTCTTGTTTTATCTCCCTCAGTCATATGCAACCTATTCATCCAGATCCTTGCATGCTGTGGTTTTCCAGTTATCTTTGCTCTTGCCTCTCTCTTTGTGATCACCCTCTGAAGAGGCAATAATTGGGATTGACCCTCCAACAATGCACCATCAGGTGCATTTTTACCACTCTTCATCAACATGGTAGAGCCCTTGCTGATGGAGGCAGGGGGCAATTTGCCTAGGAACATGCTCTTTTTAAGATCCTTAACCTTTGCGCTACCCTGCTCAGTAGAAGGCAGTTGTCACATTCCCATGTAGCCTTGAAATTTGCATATAAAACCAGAAAGGTGGTTTAGCTGGCCATCTCATTACTATTATTGTGGCATATGATGATTGGATAACTCTAGAAGATGCTGTAAATCATTAGTGTGGATACTGTTGTTAAAGGCCAGGTGAAACTTTAGTCTGTGTTTTTCTTATGTGCATATAATCCTGTATTGCACACTTGGAGCAAGCATCTAAATGTCCATTACTGAACAATATGGTCATCCTAGTGCCCTATGGCCTTTCCCCCACAACTGAGTTAGTGCTATCCACCCATCCTTGAGTCAATCCATTAGTATCAAAAATAGGAAGGGTGGGCCTGGCTTAAGACTTGCTGTTCCCATAGCCTTTTCTTTCTCAGTTGCATCTGTTTGAAATCACTGTCTAATGGTATTAACCTGATTGGCATGTGTGTCATTCTTGATGTAACAAAGTAATTAGTTTACTTCTTTGGCTTTGTTGTTTTCACTGTATCACCCATCAGAGAAAGCATTCATCAAGCAGGGCACTGCAGCAGGAATGGGCAGATCTGATATCAGAACTTTGCCCAAGCTACTCTAGGCTGATTTCCCCACCCCTCCTCCCTTTGAGCAACACCCAAATTAAAATAAAGTGAAATAAAGAAATGTGGGGAGACACTATGACAGAAATAGCTGAAGGGGAAAATATCATTACTAGATTCTGTAGAGATGGATAATTATCTAACAGCTACTCAGTTTCAGTCAAGACTCTTAACTTCTCAGCAGAGGGAGAGAAGTGGTTGAAACTAACAGATATAAGGAAACCAGCATCTAAATAACAAAATCCCACTTTAGCTTTATTTTCTGGACAGTGCAATGGGGAAAAGTGGAGCTGGTACACTGAAAGATACATTTCAGAATATTTTAAAGCAAAGTAGTGCAAAACCACCACCTCATCTCCAAAACAAACAAACAAACAGTGCAGCTCTGCTCCCCTCTATCTTGTTGGAAGCCTGGAGATAAATTAGTATCAAAACTAGGAAGGGCGTGCTTGAAGGAACTCAGGAAACAAAGTGCTTATGAAGAGGGCAAATGTTGAGAAAGAATTGACTGTGATGGAGATTGGTTAGTAACCAAAGGGAAGGAGGGCAGAAAAAATGCTTGTTCCTACAATGCTTCCCAAAAAAGAATAAAAGTAATATGTTTACTAAGAAAGGCTTACTGTGTTCTGGACATGCAATGCAATGCAATGCATGCTGTTGACAAAAAACTCTTTGCATCCTAAAATATAGAGGTTACTGTTGCAAAAACAGTAGTTTGGAAACAGCAAAATATTTGGTATCCCTATCAAAATCAACAGTGAAGAAACATCATTAAACTATGGGCATTTGTTACCTCAGGATGTAGTGTTGTCCACCAGCAGGGGTAGTGATGCCTGCATGGTATAGTAAAAAAAATCAATATGGCGGCCTCATAGAAAAACAGGCGGATCTTCACACCATTGTGGCCTCCATTTTGACTTATATTGAACATATTCTCTGAATGGTGTGATCATAGAGCAAGTGGGGGGCACAACAACCCCAAAGGTAGCCCATTCATGGTCTATGAGAAGCCCAGAAATAGAGCATGAGTGTTATAATACTTTCTCACTTATGCTCTCCAGAATATTGTATTCAGTGGCATCTTAACTGTGAAACAGAAGGTAATATATAGCCCTCATAACTGGTGGTCTTTGACAGTTTCTTAGCCTTCATGGTTTGTCTAGTCTCTTTAAAGATCATAAATCATAAAAATAAAGATCATAAAATTTTTTCATGGTGTCCATAACTATGCAGTCAAAGCTCCACCCCTTTTTATGTGCTTCGTGATGGGGCTTGTGACCGCCATCTTGATTCTTTTAACTGCCCCTGCAGACTCCCCTGGTTGCATGGTTCTGCAGTGAACCTTCATTGTTGACCTGCTGCTGCACCAAGTTGTAACTTAAAAATATTACGTTTGTTAACTTTGGGTTTGTTTTATCATGCTGTTATTTTGCTTTTTGTTCTATCATAGTGTGATATATTTTTATAGATCTGTTTACTGTCCTAGGGCAACAGGTAAGTTGAAAATATTTTTAGTAAATGAAAGAAATAAAATAAATACCCCCAAAAAGTTTGCTTTGGTCTGATGCCGGTCCATGTAAAACGTTTTAACTGTTTCAAGGGCAGCATCATTCTTCCCTCAGCTTGATAATTCTGGAAGAGAATACAGTTCTGATTATGAAGCTTTGGACTTCCATTATAACATTGCCAAGCCTATCTCGATGCATAGAATTTCAAATTATTAAACTTTGTTTTGTAAAATATAGGAAAGGTGGCCTTATCAGCAAAATTCACAGTAGCATTGTGGTGAGGAAAGTGATCAGTAGTCAGTTGATGCATCATTCCCCTTACTCATAGTTGTAATCTGGAGACCTGCAATTTTTATGCAAGATACTTCTTGTTGTTGTAAACCACCCAGAGTCCCCCTTTGGGAGAGATGGGCATTGACAGAAATTTGAAAAATAAATAAGTAAGTAAGTAAGTAAGAAAGAAAGATACATGGCTCAACAAATCTATCCATAGTAGAAGATACAAGCAAAGTTCTTTGAGCTTAGGTTTCAAGAAGAGGTTTTTGATCCCCTAAACTCTTTCTGGGCTGCTATGAAAATCTGACCCAGAGGGAAGAAAAAAATCCTTTGAGGGACAGATTTTCCAAGGAGTTATAGCATGTCCTGGTTTTCCCAAATCCTTCTTATCAGTAGCTTAAATAGTGTCACTCCTGCTCCTATTTAAAGAGGCGTGCAGCAGGATTGGAGGTTTCAGGGCTAGCAGTTATATGTTTGGGGGATCCAGGTGGGATCAGCCATTTCCCATTCCAAATCCAACTCAAGTTACAATGAGCCAGCCTGTCCCTGTCTTTCTGTCTGTCTGCTTTTATGAGATAAACATTAAATAAATAAATAAAGTGGTACCCAGTACATTGTCAATGGGGTAGGCAAGCTGATGCCTCTCCAAATATGTTGGACTATAACTGCCACAGTTCGTTATCATTGGCTAGGTTGGTTGGTCTAACCAGGAGGTAGTATGACCTTCAAAAGGAGGTTACATCTCTAGTGGTAGGTAGTCATGCCACACCCCTCCACTGCAATATGCACTCTTTTTATCATTTTGCTAATTGACAAGAAATAAACCATCCCTGATATTCATGCTATGTATTTCAAGAAATTAATATACTTGTACTGTTTGAATTTCCTCTTCCACACAACTATTCCTACAAAATGTCTGTTCTCAAGGAAACTTGACCACAAAGTATTTCCCATCATTCCTTTGTCTTCAGCTCAGCAATCTAGGACTGAATCCAAAAGAACAACTGTTGTGCCACATATTTTAGGAGTTACTTACATCAGGCTGAAATTTGTCCTTAGGTGAAAGTTCTTCAAAGGTCTTGACTCTCTGGAATGGTTTCATCTTGAAAGCATGAACATATTTTCTTAGAAAGTAAGCAGGGAAAAAGGCTTATTGGGATAATATCAAAGCTACTTGTGAATATTTGATCATGATTGATACCATAGGTACCCCTGATACTTTTGCTAATGATAAAACGAAATTACATTTGATGCAGAGAATATCTAAAATTTCACCAATCCTGCACATTTACTATTTTTTATATGGCATTTATTTCCAGCTCACCTGTAATCCATCTAAAAACAATGCAAGTCTAATTTCCAGCTGAAGCACTGGAGCTGCACCGAGTTAGAGGATGGGATATTTTACCATCGATAGAATTTCCCAGCTCCTGAGCTCTGCCTGCTCTCTGCAGAGGTTCAGCCACAGAATCATCATGCTGAAATGCTACAATTTCACAATTTTTTAGATGGTGAGCAGGAATGGTGCCGTGCCAGCTTTACAATATGGAGCGCTGGTTAAGTACCATGTTTATGTTTTCCTATTGGATACCTAGGAGGTACACTGGTTGGCTCATAGGGGATTACCAGAATTTTCAGCTACTGTGAAGGCATCATGGATCAATTTTAAAACTTTTCTGAGGATTTGAGGAATGAAATTGGTGGTAGTGTGGAAGGGACCTCTGTCACTGGGCATGATAGCTGAAAAGTAACTTCCAGAGGTTACTCAGTGCTGGTTGCTGGGAGCCATAGTAGAAAGAGAATATTATTGTCAGCCCTTCAAGGTAGGTCAGACTAGGGATCCTACATCATGTAGGTCAATACTACTTTTATTGTAAAGCTATAGTAACTGAATCTTGCAAGTTGGAAGGAGCTTCCCCTGTCCCTCCCTTTATATTTGTCAGAACGAGCGAGGGGCTTGTCTGAGATGTTTTTCTCAAGTTACAGTTCTGCCCCAGACTCAGACCCCTTTCATTTGACTGTTGCTTTGGTAGCGGCTCTTCCTCCTGTCCCTCAAGGCCATTCCCTCTTCTCTCTACAATTATACTCAGCTCATGTCTTGTAAGTTTCCCAGATGCATCCATGAGGGAAAAAGGATTTATTTATTGTATTTTATTTATGGTTAAAAACCAAAAGGATGTTTTGTTCTGACCCTCAAAGCTCTTCTTAAAATGGTCAACAAATTGCATTTTTCTAGGTCCAGTAGCAAAACCACAATGTTATTCATCTATTCTTTATATGTAAAATATTCTGGCATTTCATCTTACCCCAAATTTTCAATGCTTGCATTAGTCAAGGCTGGTACTGAACTGTTTTTTCTCTCATGAAGATTAGGGGAACTTGGAGAGCTATGGTCAGACTCAGTATCCTCTGGTAATAGAGTATTCAAGGGTATATAATCTTTGCCATCCTATGCAGACAGGAGGAGAAAATGGTGAAGGAAACCTAATTATTATATAAGCAACGCAATACACCTATATTAAAAACATGAAATAGGTTTTAAAATTTCTCTACATATTTTGATACAGTTTGATTCATCCCACAGTTAAGCTGAAATACTAGCTGAGTATAAGCTAGTTTAGCTCTTTTACCTTAATATTAACACATTCAGAATCATCAAATGGCATAATCAATATGGGGTTGATGCATTTCTGAAAGCATTTGTGGATGATATACTTTTTAAAAATGTTTCATAGGATACAACTTCACATTATATCATACTTTTCTAAACACAGGGTTAAATTTTATGAAAAAGAGTCTTTAAATATGCCATCTGCCACTTGAACTCTGAAATGGTAAAACTCCATCAGAGCAATACCATGTGAATTGAATGTGGAGCTCAAAGGTGAATGAAATGACTAAACATGCAGTTGAATCTTATGAGCAAAGCAAGATCTTTTCTTATCTCTGGAAAAGATCATAGCACCAACCTCCACGATGCTTGAGTCTACCCCAACTTTTGCCATGCAGATATTTTGCATGCTGCTATACTGGCACTGAGTCCTACTTCTAGGAGAGGAAGAAGTGTGAGGAAAGTTTCAGTTTTCCACTGAACCATATCTTATTCAAAGAAAGAGCTATACAAGATACATCACAATTTTCTACTTACCTGTTGTACATTAGCCTGAAGTAAGTCCCCTAATATTTCCACCAGCTCTGAGAACCATGGTCTTTCATTTGGATCTCCTTGCCAACAGCACAGCATAATCTGGTATCTGCAAAAAACAAAAGAAAATGGAAAAAGTGCAGCACAAACTTTAATTCTGCAGTGGTTTATCTCAGTACATTTGTATTCAATTTCAGTTTCCAACTTTAACCCACATCCTTCTATATGAGCTCCATTTTTAATTGTTAAGATACATGCTCATCTTTCTCCTTTCTGTTTTAATATCTTTAAAGCCAAACCAAGCAACCTTCTGGCATCAGATTGAAGAAGGCAGAGTTAAATAATATATATTTAAGTTACATAGTTTAGGGAGCAATCCTATAGTCTCTGAAATAGGTTTGATTAATTATGCATCGTCAATATTGACTCTTAGTGACTGCATAGGTAGACTTTCTCCAGGATGACTGTCCCCAGCTTGGTCCTTCAGGTTCTCCAGTGGTGCACCCATTGCCATTGTAACTGAGTCTATCCACCTTACCGCTGATCATCCTCTTCTTCTCTTTTCTTCCACCTTTCCCAGCATCAGAGCCTTCTCCAGAAAGCTACATCTTTGCATGATATGCAAAAGTATGGTAGTTTGAGCCTGGCTATTTGTACCTTGAGTGAGAACTCTAGTTTGATTTGTTTGAAGAGCCATTTATTTTCTTATTATCCATGATATTCTTGGGAATTTTCTCCAACACCAAAGTTCAAAGGCATCAATACTGTGTCTATCTTCAAAGTATCTAGAGGCCATTAAATTATTTATTTATTATATTTCAAATTTCAAATTAGTTGGATTAGCTGGATTTCTCCCTGTATAACCATTCAGTTGCAAAGGGAACTTTTGTGCCCTTTGTGCCATCCACTTGGTGTTGACTATTAGTGACCACAAAGATAAATTTGCCTTTGCCATTGTTACTAAAAAGAAAGGGGAAATACAACCTTGAATCTTCCAACCTCCTAAGCCCCTCTGCCACATTCTCAAATCCCTCTTCCCGAAAAAGACCATTAATTGCAGTAGAAAACAAAAATCAGAACAAAACCACAATGAACAGGAAATGTTCCTATTTTTGCCCTGCTGATTTCCATCCAAAAGGGCTACATCTGTTCTGATAAGAGCTGAGGAATTGCTGCCTATTTAATTATTTTTCTGAGATTTAAATTCTGCAGAGAAATATGACAGGAATACATGTTAACAAATAAGCAATGTAAGATTGAAGGGTTTCAGCTGAACGTTCCTTCCTTTGAATGAGCTTCCTTGCTACATGGGAACAACCAAGGCATCTTTATGAAAGCTCATAACAAGGCCCCATGGCTTAATTGTCTACTTGTCTGAGGTATTGCTTTGATAGCAAAATTCCCCTTCCAAATTTCCCTTTTTTTATCCTCACAATATGTGTGTGGATGTGGTTAGGTTGAGACAGATGACTTTGCAGAAACCTTAACATCTGAAAGCCTTTCCTCACTAGGGATGTATAGCATAACTTGTCCTTTGCTATAACAAAATATCCTGTCTTGCTAAGATAGCAATATAATATCCTGACTCTTGCTATCTTGGCTAAAAAACGTAATATAATAGCATTTTGATGATACTAATGAATAGCCAGTGGTATATAGGTACCTACCAATGACTGATCAAAACAGGCCACAAAAGAGGTGTGAAGTGAAAAATGCTCACATACTTTGGCTCTGTGATGGCTTCAGGAGGAAAAATGGATTTTTGTTGCTGTTATGTTTCCATAAGGCTGTATAAAATATTGGATGGGAACAAAATAAGGGCAGGATATAGTTAGGAACATTGGGGTTGCCAGGACATTCTGTTGCCAGTGTAAATTGCAAGCAAGGAAGGACCTTGATGTGAATTTGTATTTTGCCTACCACATCGTATTTCAGTACTGCAACCATCTAAAAGCTTTCCTAACTTGGTGAAAGCCCTTCAAGTCCTGGTATCCTTCTATAGTATATCAGCCTTTCATGTGCTTCAAATTTATCAAGTTTCTGCACTGGTTTTCAAGCCAAACATCAGCAGCTACTTCGAATTCTTTATCTCAGTTTCTGATAATTTCTGATCTCTTTCCTGAATTTCTGTCATTCTTTTAGCATACACACACACATTCACCAGAGCCAGACAGAAAAATGAATTCCATAGTTTTGCCATTGGAGAGCTATCCATAAATTTTGTCATATATTTAAATTGGCTGAACACCCTTGGAAATTGGAACATAAAGGAACAAGATGTTGGCAGAGTTGTTATTCTGTTGCACATGTGCATTGTTGGATATCTATTGAGAATCCCATCTCTCCCTTACAGCAGACTCCAGAGGGCTATAAAAATCATATTAAAAGTATGTGGCCAAAGCCTGATGGTGTTTCCATAGTTGTCTGGGGAAATTATATGGTAAACAGTGAATGAGTGGTTGTTTCAGAACTAGGTTCTGTTGGGTATGTTGTTTGTTACTATGATTGGTCCTAGGAAATTGAAGAGCTTTTTAAAAAACTTTCCCCAGTTATGACAGCTTTAAAGTTATAACTGACTCCAGGGAGATAGAAAAATATGTAAAACACATAAGAAACAAGGAGGTCCAATCAATCATCAGCAGAAGAACATGTGCCTTACATTTGAAATACTAGCAATGTTCTACAAGCTCAGTCTCAGAATCAAAGTTTAAAAATGCAAAGGAAGGGAAGAGTTACAATCTCCAAGCTACTGCCATCAAAACCCAGACAGGCCAGCTCCCTCTCATCTCTCTCCACTCAATATTGTTCCCTTCCATTCTCTCTTCCTCTCCCAGCATACTCAAAGACTTCCCATTTTCCTCTCCATTTGCAGAAGAGGCAAAAGGAGACTATCCTCTCTTCCCCCATTTTGCTTTTAAAACTGAAATGGAATGCTTTAATTAAACCAAAATCCAAACAAATGCTTAAGAGGGAATGGGTTTGGGTGAAGAAGGGATTTCTGCATAGTAGTTTGGATGTGAGCACTTTCTCTGCTCAATACTACTCTGGGCTCATCTTTTTGTTTCGCTAACTATAATAGGAAGATGCCTCATTAACATAAGGGGCATATTCACTCCGTCTCATTCTCAGCCCCCTGTGGATGGAGTTTCTGCGTATTCATTTGGTTGATTCAGTTTAGAAATAATGTTTCCTCTTTTCTCCCAATACAATTCTTCCTGCATGAACTAACTGATGGATGATCCTAGGGAAGATTTAGAATGTAGAAGTTGGTGGCAGGGCGATTTATAAGCATTGTTCCTGGGCATAACTCTGCTCTCTGGTGACCCCTTCTAAAGCACCAGGGTGTTGAATGTATTTTATGTGCGTCTCAGGACCAGGGTGCATACCCCAAACCATAGAAGCACACATACATTTCTGGGGTTGCAAAATCCGGAGCTTTCATGCGTATGCCTTCTTTTAACTTTCTGAAGAAGGCCTCGTCTATTTGTACGCCAGGATATGGGGATGCACCTGAAAAGGAAGAATTAAAAATTGAATCTTTAGAGTTAAGCCCACAGCGGTTTTTAATATATGAACATTTCATAACATCAACATACTATTAAAGAGTGAGTGACCTTAATACAAAAGGACTTTTTTGTGTGACAAGTTAGACAAAACCAATCCTAGAAGGTTGGTTTTGTCTAACTACACCACTCTTTTCTCACACTGTCACTGGTCATTTGGTTAATGTTGTCTGTTCTTACATCAGTAAGCCAAGTCCCTTTGGCTTTGTATGTCATATTGCAGCCTTCCCCAACCTGGTGTCCTCCAAATAGATGGGATATGCTGGGAAGTGTAGTCCAACACAGCCAGATAGCATTATGATTTCCCTCTCTCCCAAATTTTGATTTTCATCTGGCCATCTTTTCTCAGAATGCAAGGAGTTAATTCAGAGGCAAAAGCTGCCCTAGAAACATGTACTAGATGACCAGAAGACTGTTTGTCTAAGGAACTGCAAGCATGGACCGGTTTCCTCTGCTGTTGTGTCTGTCTCATCTGCCATTCTCCTTTGATGAATGAAATTGTTGCTTCCTTTGCAGGATGGATTTTGTATCCTGCATTTTTGCTTTTTTTTTTTTAAGAATGCAGTGCTCAGCATTCTCATCTTGAATGCCTTATACTACTTCAGCCTGAGATATTTTCATGTTTGTCCGCCTGTGAGTCCCATTGATTAGTACAGAAAGGAAGCAGCTGTGTGTGCCAATGGCCCAGGATTGTGTGACCCAATGGGCTAGCAATTGTAGCTGATCGTTATGACTCTTCTCTCCCCTCACCCCATCTGCCTATCCCTATGTGTAGAAGGATCTGTTATCTGACACCACAATTTTGAGGAGATCAATGTCTTTGAAAAAATTGATGGGACATGGTTTGGCAGCTGCAATTCAAGAGAGCAAGAATATTTGTCTTTCTCATGTCTTTCTGAAAAATGTTGCTCAAATGTATCACAGCCTGCTTTTTAAATAAAAAAATAGAAACCATTAGCTTACAACTTCTATGTCTTATTCAGTATGGGTTCCCAACTGGAGATGATGTGAACTGTGGGTCCAGCATATCTGAAGGACTCCAGGTTGGCAAGAATTATCCTGAAGCACTATTGTCAAAAGATCTGCCTTTACATAACTGGAGATATTTACTTACTTACTTACTGAACTCAGTGAAATTCAACATATATGGGATTTCAGATTAGACCTTCACTCTTATTTTATTTCCAAAGTCCTAAGAATGGAGTAAATTAACCTTTCAATTTTCTTACCTAAAGAAAATATTTCCCACAGTAACACTCCATATGACCAAACATCGCTTTTGGTACTATAGATTTTATCAAATATAGATTCTGGTGCCATCCATTTGAGAGGAAGACGTGCCTGCAATAAAAGTTAACCATAAATCCTGTAACTGCTTTACAGAACTAGATTTAAAGTTTCCTTGGACTTTTTAAAATACAGGTCTGGTGCTGAATTTGTCCCTTGACCCAGCTCCAGGGCCTTGGATTAGTCAAGTACTAGTGGCAGCAAATATACATTTAGGTAACATCTTGCCATTTCTGAGCTAACTATGTATCCCAAGAGAATATAATCTCACACACTGAATGGGTTCACCCAGCATACTAAATCTAGGTCAACAAAACATAGTTGCTGTGTTCACATAGCATGCTGTGTACAAATAAACCATATAATGCCTAACATGATGGTTTGGATCACATTCAATATGCTAGTTCCCACAATCCACTGAATAAACTCCCAAACAAACTCACTCTATTTTAGTCCTGGCTATCATGTTGTATGAATCCCAGCCTATGAGAATTTCAGTAAGATTTAAATGGGACGTGTCTATGCTCAATGCTATAAGGGAGCCGCTGCAGTGTGACTTCTAAAATTCTAAAATTTTTCATGTTTGGGAACCCTGACATTTCATTGATGGAATGTTGCCAACATTAATCACTCTTGATAACTCAGGACACACATTACAGGTGTCCAAATTGTCCTTACTGATGTTCCACTGCATCTTGGGAGATATAATAAGATGAGCACAAACTTCTCTCCAACCTACAGCTGGAGAGCAGGAGGGGAAAGATGCCAGAGGTAATCAGTTGTGTCCTGCTTGTACAGAGTAGACAGCTCAGTTCTTGCTCCTTTTTTTCAGACTTGTGCAAAAGCTAAGTACCAGCTATGTTCTCTTCTCTATGCTTTACAAACAGAAAGCAGGTAATTCTGGACCTAGGCAGAAAGACTTCACTTTCTGCTGTGTTAGCAAGATGTAGGCCAGAGGGTGTGCCCCTTGAACCACCTTTGTAGTTATAAGGATATCTGGATAGCATGTTTCCTAGACAAATACACATTGTTAATACATTCCAAAGTGCAACCCCAACAACTCTAGAGCTAGCAGCTTCTTGAACCAATAGGTCTCAAGGTGTGTTACAATGCCATCACAGCCCCAATCCAGCCCAGTGGAAAAAAACAAATACCCGGGTTCTTTCTGAAGCCAATTTAGTGGCCTGCTAGAACCACTGAAATGGAGCATAGCTTAACACAGCTTAGAAGCTGTACTCAGAAAATTATCTTAGATAGCTTCAATGAGCATGGCAGAGAAACACAGGTTATGGATCTTACACACTCAGCCTTCCCAAGCATAAAGAAATACATGCTTAGACATATTAGGTTAAGAAGAAAAAGAATTTCTTACCGACTTTATTGGTGCTTCTGCTACATCCATTTTGGTGGAAAAGATGAAGTTCCTTTGTTCTTCTTTTCTTTCTAAATACTAGTTTGCCTTAAACTCTCAGCCCTACAGCTGCCAAGAGCTGCGTGGAAGAAAGGGGAATTCCAGGCCCACCACATGGTGCCCAGAATGGAGGAGAGCAGCACACATCTGTGTGCTGGCTTCTGGTGGAGAAGAAGGAAGAGAGGGAAAGGAAGTGGGAACGGCAACAAACAGCTTCCTCAGAGTTGCATTATGGGATAATTCAATTTACATGTTAATTCACATGCAAATGAGGCATGCTGGATTTGCCAGAGCTTCCAACATTTTCATGCCTTAGTTCTAAACCTTTTCAGTGGCTGGTCTAGTAAGGTTAGCCAAGAAATAAATGTCAACATATAAACTATTAAAAAAAATAACTGATGAGCATTTCCAAGCATTGTTGTGAATGGTGCAAACAATCACAATGCATACAACTCATCTGGATTGCTCATTTTTGCACTAAAGGAAAGCACCAATGCTTTGAGGACCCTTTTAACTTCAGAGAATGTAAATATTGAAATAACGTTTTCATGAGCTGTTCAGAATGATAAACAAAGGAGCAAATACCAAGTAGCATGCCAACTTACCTCGCCTTTTCTCACATAATCAGGATTTTTATAAATATCTCTTGCAAGGCCAAAATCACAGATCTTCACAACATTGTTTTCAGATAAAAGGATGTTTCTGGCTGCTAAATCACGATGGATGCACTATAAGAAAATAGGTGCATAGTAGTAACAGTAATTTATTAAATATATATTCTACCTGACTCCCAGCAACTCTGGTCTTACCACAATTCCTGATATGAATCAGAAACACAGAAGTGTTCTGAATCTTTTCCTTGTCTTTTTAAAGAGATTCTCTTTCTTTTAAAATAGTTTACTTATATTTCCTATGAAAGCTGTCTGTGGTTTACATAAAGTGAAATTGATTATATGTGATCCTACTTGCACCTAAACTTTCAGATGTTCGTTTCTGGATTCTACACACAGATTCCCACTGAGTTCAGTAGGTCTTATTTCCAAATGAGTGTGTATAGATCTGCAGCCAGCTTCTGAGTAGAAATGTGTCAGATACTCCTGTATCAAGGATTATTTCTCAGGGTTTCAAATTTCATATGTAATATAGAAATAAATGGAATGAAATTAATTAGAACTAGCATAGATGTTTATAATCTATTTATATAATCAGCTGTGTCCAACTGCATGGATTCTTGTAGGAAGAATTTACATAAGTCATTAATTAAAGCATTAATTAATATAATTAAGTATATATTATTTTAAATCTAAATGATACATCTAAGCTAATTGTTTAGCACTGGTGTTAATTTAAGTTTTTAATATTTAATTTTGTGTCTTTTATTTATATTATTATATATAGTATATTATTTATCTTCTGTTAGCTGTCTTGAATACTGCATTGAATAGGAAAATAGGTTAAATAATAATTCAAGAAGCTAAGCTACCCCAAAATGAAAAATTTAAACTGCAACCATTAATTTTTCATTTTAGACTTGTACAATTTGGGGACTGTTATTTATCTTATTTATTTGTTCTCAACCATTTCACAAAGTTACTTAAATAGGGAGATATAATCTGGAAAAGAATTGGCCTCCGCTATCTTGTCTCTCATGTTCAGTTTGCGGAGTGCACTATGGTAGACTACTTTTATTCTTTGAAAACAATGTTAAGTCCACCACTGACATCTAAAAACAACTGTGTGATGTTGCAGGTTCAGCTATATGAAAATTCAGAGACAGATACTGGCCAGCTACAGATGGCCACATCTCCATATATTTATGGAATCAGATGTTAAGCTCTTAAGCAGCCCTTAAATCTACTCTCAAAGGAATACAGCCTTCACTGCCGTATGTAACCTTTCATTTTATTACACTTATCCTTATTTCATAAAAAGTGAAATCCGGAATTAGTCCTACTTAGAGTACACTCATACAAAATCAGTGACGTTGATTTCAATGGGTCTATCTTAAGTAAAAGGCTAAATATGAATCCTATCTTAAGTAGGGCTAAATATGAATTTAAGTTGTATTTCTATGGAAGGAAGGCCTCAAAAAGTAAGCTGTTCTTCATGTCTCCTGCCTTCTCAAACTGTAAGTGAGCAAAACTGTCACTGACTCACAGATTTATTTCTTATTGTTTTGTAATATCCACAAATAACACAGAACTACATAGAATAACACTGAAGAGAAGCCACTGGCTTGTCAGCAGCCACAGTCTTTACACATGCAGATGGATGCAAAGTCCCATTTCCTCCAATAGATTCTATTTTATCTTTAAAATACGATTCTTGATTCTTCAGGGACATTTCCAAACATTGCAGACCTAAGCTGGCTTAATAGTAATTTCTTTTCCCAAGCATAGAGTTGCTCTGTGAAGGAGACCTGACTCATTACAAGTGATGTTTCCTCTCTAATTCCCTCCAAACATACTGAACTAAATCGTTCTGGTTAAGGGTGATGTAAGTCATCAATCAGATATCTTAATGACTCTGGGTTGGGAAAAGCTGGCTGCTCAAAATAATTTCTATTTATACTTCTAAAAAGTATATTCTTAGTACATCTTTCTGCTTCAATATCAGATGGATAACAATGCACAGTTAACTGAAAGCATTAAAACCAATGATATAAAACAAATGCCGGATGGCATGTAATAATACATAAAACACTAAATTCTTATAGAGGCATCATTTTTGTTTCTGCCTAATTGTGCAAGGAATTAAAATGGTGATGCATAAATTCCCCTTGAAATTATATATATTAAAGTCACTTAGTACTACCTCTGTCAAATTTGGTACATTCTATCTTCTCAGAAAAAAATATATTTCTGTTTTATTGACTATTCTAAAGCCTTTGACTGTGTGGACCATAACAAATTGTGGCAAGTTCTTAGCGGTATGGGGATACCAAGTCATCTTGTCTGCCTCCTGAAGAATCTGTATAACGACCAAATAGCAACAGTAAGAACAGACCACGGAACAACGGACTGGTTTAAGATTGGGAAAGGAGTACGGCAGGGCTGTATACTCTCACCCTACCTATTCAACTTGTACGCAGAACACATCATGCGACATGCTGGGCTTGAGGAATCCAAGGCTGGAGTTAAAATCTCTGGAAGAAACATTAACAATCTCAGATATGCAGATGATACCACTTTGATGGCTGAAAGCGAAGAGGAACTGAGGAGCCTTATGATGAAGGTGAAAGAAGAAAGTGCAAAAGCTGGCTTGCAACTAAACCTCAAAAAAACCAAGATTATGGCAACCAGCTTGATTGATAACTGGCAAATAGAGGGAGAAAATGTAGAAGCAGTGAAAGACTTTGTATTTCTAGGTGCGAAGATTACTGCAGATGCTGACTGCAGTCAGGAAATCAGAAGACACTTAATCCTTGGGAGAAGAGCAATGACAAATCTCGATAAAATAGTTAAGAGCAGAGACATCACACTGACAACAAAGGTCCGCATTGTTAAAGCAATGGTGTTCCCTGTAGTAACATATGGCTGCGAGAGCTGGACCATAAGGAAGGCTGAGAGAAGGAAGATCAATGCTTTTGAACTGTGGTGTTGGAGGAAAATTCTGAGAGTGCCTTGGACTGCAAGAAGATCAAACCAGTCCATCCTCCAGGAAATAAAGCCAGACTGCTCACTTGAGGGAATGATATTCAAGGCAAAACTGAAATACTTTGGCCACACAATGAGAAGACAGGACACCCTGGAGAAGATGCTGATGCTAGGGAGAGTGGAGGGCAAAAGGAAGAGGGGCCGACCAAGGGCAAGGTGGATGGATGATATTCTAGAGGTGACGGACTCGTCCCTGGGGGAGCTGGGCGTGTTGACGACCGACAGGAAGCTCTGGCGTGGGCTGGTCCATGAAGTCACGAAGAGTTGGAAGCGACTGAATGAATAAACAACAAAAAAATCTTCTCATAGGGGATCCTAGAAATTTTCATTCCTTTCTGCCAACTTGGGGGGAAAAAAAAAACTTTTTCTCCCTGTCTCTCTTCCAGTGATAGTCCTCGCTCCTGCGAGGTGCTCGTGACGCCGTGGTCAGTGCACGGAATCCTTGCAGTGGCAGTGGAGGTCGAGGGCTGGGCAGGGGCACAGCGGCCCCTCTGGAGGCTGTCCCTGATGGTACTGGACGAGGACGGCAGCCTGCGCAAGGAGCTGGGCAGCCTCCTGGAGGACTGGGACTATCTTTCTTCCTCCCCAACAGGAGGAGATGGGCAGGGACAAATTAGGTAAATAAATAAATAAATAAATAGTCAGTGTGGGAAACACACATGGGGTTTTGAATCAAAGGGGGAGGGGCTGTGAAAAAATCTGAAGGAAAACAGGCTGTTTTCTAAATCACTGAATTTGGGTGTAAACAAAATTGTGTTGTCTACTCACATGCTTTAGCTATTACTATTTAATATTAGTGGGATAAGACACAATTTAAAAGCTAAAAATGTAAGGAATGTTATATACATGTATACATATATACATACATACATACCCATCACACTATTCCCTTCTGGAGAAAGCAGTTTTTTAAAAAAAAATTGTTTATTAAATTTAGCCACCACCCATTTCCCCAAAGGGGGGACTCTGGATGGTTTACAACAAAGATAAAAGCATTAAAATACCATAAATAAATATAAATACAAATATAATAATAAACATAAATACAATATAAAATCCAGTTGATAATAATAGTTGGAATATCATTCACATGTATCCAAAGGGGCCATTTTAGGGTGCTAACCATCTCCAGGTGTGATTACTTCCCTTCCTGCCCCAAGCGAGGTGGCAGAACCAGGTCTTCAATTGTTTTCAAAAGGCCACAAGAGATGGAATCTGTCTTATCTCTGAGGGAAGGATGTTCCAGAGGGCGGGAGCCACTGCAGAGAAGGCCCACTTTCTGGACCTCGACAGATGGAACTCTCTTACAGACAGGGTCCGTAACATGCCCTCTCTGCATGATTGGGTGGGCCAGGTTGATGTGATGGGGATGAGATGTTACCCTGGATACCCTGGACCCATGCCATGAAGGGCTTTAAAGGTAATAACCAACACCTTGAATTGCATCTGGAAGCAGACTGGTACCCAATGCAGCTCGTGAAGCAATGGTGTAACATGTGCCGATCTAGGGGCTCCAAGAATTGCCCGTGTGGCTGCATTTTGGACCAGCTGTAGCATCCAGATACTCTTCAGCGGTAGCCCCATGTAACACACATTGCAGTAGTCTATATGGGAAATGACCAGGGCATGAATGACCGTGCAAAGGGCCTCCCGGTCCAGGAAAGGGTGTAACTGGCGCACAACATAAAGTTGCGCAAAGCCCCTCCTGGCCACGACTGCCACCTTCTCTTCGAGCAGGAGTCATGAGTCCAGCAGGACCACCAGATTCCGCACCTGGTCGGTCTGGGGCAGTGCAACCCCATCCAGAACCAAAGATATTAAATTCCCAGATACTGAGGAGCCCCCCACCCATAGCCACTCCGTCCTACCAGTGTTGAGTAGAGAGTATAAAAAGCATAATAAATAATCACCAGATGGACCCACACATATTGTCCTCTGCTCCCCTCATGACTTTGGTAAGACTGTCATGTAACATTTTTACTAATATAGAGAAGGTGTAAAGTAGGTTACCAGCATTAGCTGTACTTGTGCCAAGTGCAACATTCCCTGCCATCAGTAAGGACTACTTCTCAGGGGACATTTGAGCCAATATGCCACAAGGGCAACCAAAGCCCACTGTACTGCAGGCATGCCCTCTTCTTTTTGTGTAAGCTAGGATCTGGAGCCTGAAGACCTTGCAAGCCCATATTCTTGGCTTCTCCCCTCCTTTGTAACAGCTTACCCCAAGTAAGAATAGCCCTCACTCTTACAGCTTTCCAGAGAACAGTTAAAATCTGGCTTTTCCAGAAGACTTGATTAAATACATGTAGTGTTAGTGTCAGCGTCATTCATTTCTGTTAATGCTCATACACCCACAGTTGACCTCAGGCAAGCTCTTAGCAAAATAGGATGAAGGCATTTTCCATATTGTCTTCTTCACAACTCAGAGGCAGCAGTGACAAAAGGTGCCTGCTCCTCCCTGCACTGATTATGCAGCCAAAGGATGAACCACACCATTATTATTTCTTATTACTTTCGGTTTTTATTTTTTATTAATTGCATTGTGCTTTATACTATACTTGGCTGTGTATACCCACTGGAATCTTTGGAGTGAGGTGGTTTAGGAATCTAGTAAATAAATAGCTAAAAAAAAATAACATACTACAGTCTATTCCTCACTGACTAGGAGGTATATGCCTGTTAATTAACTATGCTGCTGCTGTTGTTACTCTTCTGGAGGCAAATGCAGAGAAGGAAAACTAACCTTTTGAGATGACAAGAATTCCATGCCTCTGGCTACTTGAAAGCTGTAAGAAATAAGATCTTCCATGGTGAGGGGCCACTTGTAGAAATCACTGGCATCTGAAATCAATGCAGCACGTAGATGGTTAACATGACCTCATCCTGTTGGTAGCTAGTTTACTCTCCTTACAGCATTTCAAGCTTAGTTCACTAATGAGAGAAAAAAAATCTTATGATATACCAAACGCTTCCCCTTGGATAAGGAAGAGACCACAGAAACAGTAACACATCTTCCTGTCTGACTGAGGAATTCTGTAAATAAGCTTATTTTAAACCATCTTTTCTTGGAGCTGAGTGTCTCCCACGGATGTTTATGAGGGTGACGAATGGAGAAAGAAAATGTCAAAGATGCAGAGCATGACTGTAAAACTACACAGGCTGTACAGAAAGAGGAAGGAATTAATACCTACCCTCCTCTTCCTCCTCCACATCACTTAAACTTTTATCTTCCTGAAATCCAGAGCTTGCTAAGCTTTCTCGACTGGGGACATTCTCCAGTCTTTTTTTTTTACTGCTGATGGCCTCAACATCCTTCTCCTCTGTCAACGGCTCTCCTTGAATGGATCCATGCTTTAAATAAACAAGGAGAAATTATTGGCAAAACAATGTGGGATTTCAATCTTCCATGATCCAGTCATCCTAAAACACTTCTGAGTTCCACTTATTTTAATATGATTATTAAGCATGGGCTTTAATTTCTTCTATTCCAATTAAAAGGATGAAGCTAGAATTATCCATACAGCCAGGAGCCATTTAAACCAGTGGGCTTTTAATCTCATTAATTTGAGTCAGCTCTAAGTATGACTAACTTTGGATCCAATCCAATGTGATTCTGGAGTGCTAACATTACTTAGACTGAGCCCAAGGTTATTTGTGTCTTTCCAGTCAATAAATTTTGAAATGTGCCGGTGAATTCCTTCCATAACTAATGTTCAGTGATGAGAAGTAAGTCCCTTGGAAATTATTCATGCAAGTGAGTAAAACCACTTTTGTCAGAGAATGCGTTCTCTCCATCTTCAGCTTACTAGTTAATTCGTCAGGGGAAATGTTATTTCTTTAGTGTAGCTAACTATCTACCCAGTCAATATTTTTAACTCTAGCTGGATCAGTTTCAGATGGTCTGAAGCAAAAGCAGAGAGGATAAGCATAATGTCCCACAGAGATTTAAAAAACACTGACAGTTTACAGAAGTATGCAACACATAAAATCCTTCCTACACAATGACTAATCAACCAAGATGTTTGTATATGTGCTATGAACATTTAAGAGGGAAAAATCATAATATTAAATTTCTAATCTCTAAGTGCATAAATAACCAACAACTTTTAGGGCATATGCCCCTTTGGACCGAAAAGAAATTGTGCAAAGCTTGGCAATACCATATTGAATGTCTCGAAGAGAGATTTTATATCTCAGGAATATACATCATGGTTAGGCTTGAAGAAGTACACACACTTCCCTGCCTTTCAAATCCAATTTTGAACACAGTACATAGCATTGTCCCTCATGCTGATCTGTACACAATGCCAAGATTTAGAGCGTAATAGTGGTTTCTTCAAAACTCCAGTTAGATTACAGTTTCCTCTCTCTGACTCAGCAAAGAATCCCCCACTGGGGGAGATGGGCGGTAATATAAATTTAATAAATAAATAAAAAATAAATAAAGTCAACAGTCATGGAAGATGCAGATGTATCTTATAACATGTAAGAACCACTAAGAGTTTAATGATAGACAATTATGAAAAAAAACTGACCAGGACATCATATATACAGTCCAAACAGTATTGAAATTAAGTTTTGTGGAATTTATTTGCCTTCCTGCCTCACTTTATTCAAAAACTTACACACACAAACAGATACTCATAGCATTAGGAGTTGAACTGGATTTGCTTAATGTAGCTATCAGAAATCTGGTTATGATTTTGTAAAAGAGATTTGGCTAAGGAACTCTCAGTTGGCTATCCTTGCCTTACCACCTTAAAAAAACAACTGTTGGAGATGTGGATCCAATCGTATTAACGCTTCAATACTTTCTGACCTCCTGACTGCAAGGGGACAGTGGGATATAGATATAGAGGCAATGACTTATTTGGTGCCCCTTCTGTTTCTTCCTCTGATTGCTCTTTGTCTGAGGCTGCCTTTCTTCACATGAACAGAACATATACTCTTTGATTCATCTCCTAGTAGGATGTAGTTAGTTAGGAGCTAGGCGTTGTCTCTCTATATAATGTGTTTCCTGTAAATAAATATCCTTTAAGTTATAGTAATAAAACCTGCCTTCAGCAAAGGATCGTTACCTTGTCGTGGTGCTGGAGCTTGAGCACCTCAATGATGCCATGAGCTAAACCGTGAAGAGCCACCCAAGACGGGAAGGTCATGACAGAGAGGTCAGACTAAATGCGATCCCTGGGGAAGGTAATGGCAACCCACCCCAGTATTCTTGCCGTGAAAACTAAATGGATCAGAACAACCAGAGATATGTCGGTATACCATCGGAAGATGAGACCCCCAGGTCGGAAGATGGTCAAAATGCTACTGGGGAGGAACAGAGGATGAGCTCAACTAGCCCCAGACGTGATGACGCAGCTAGCTCAAAGCCGAAAGGACAGCTAGCGGCCGACGGTGGTGGTGGTGAACGGCAAATCCGATGTTCTAAGGATCAACACACCATTGGAACCTGGGATGTAAGATCTATGAGCCAGGGCAAATTGGATGTGGTTATTGGTGAGATGTCAAGATTAAAGATAGACATTCTGGGCGTCAGTGAACTGAAATGGACTGGAATGGGCCACTTCACATCAAATGACCACCAGATCTACTACTGCGGACAAGAGGACCACAGAAGAAATGGAGTAGCCTTCATAATTAATAGTAAAGTGGCTAAAGCAGTGCTTGGATACAACCCAAAAAACGACAGAATGATCTCAATTTGAATTCAGGGCAAGCCATCTAACATCACAGTGATCCAAATATACGCCCCAACCACAAATGCTGAAGAAGCTGAAGTAGAGCAGTTCTATGAGGATCTGCAGCACCTACTGGACAACACGCCTAAAAGAGATGTTATTTTCATCACAGGAGACTGGAATGCTAAGGTGGGCAGTCAAATGACACCTGGAATTACAGGTAAGCATGGCCTGGGAGAACAAAATGAAGCAGGACATAGGCTGATAGAATTTTGCCAAGACAACTCACTCTGCATAACAAACACTCTCTTCCAACAACCTAAGAGACGGCTTTATACATGGACTTCACCAGATGGACAACACCAAAATCAGATGGATTACATCCTTTGCAGCCAAAGGTGGCGGACATCCATACAGTCGGTAAAAACAAGGCCTGGAGCTGACTGTAGTTCAGATCACGAACTTCTTCTTGCACAATTTAGGATCAGACTAAAGAGATTAGGGAAGACCCACAGATCAGCTAGATATGAGCTCACTAATATTCCTAAGGAATATGCAGTGGAGGTGAAGAATAGATTTAAGGGACTGGACTTAGTAGATAGGGTCCCGGAAGAACTCTGGACAGAAGTTGGCAGCATTGTTCAGGAGGCGGCAACAAAATACATCCCAAAGAAAGAGAAAACCAAGAAGGCAAAGTGGCTGTCTGCTGAGACACAAGAAGTGGCCCAAGAAAGAAGGAAAGCAAAAGGCAACAGTGATAGGGGGAGATATGCCCAATTAAATGCAAAATTCCAGAGGTTAGCCAGAAGAGATAAGGAATTATTTTTAAACAAGCAATGCGCGGAAGTGGAAGAAGACAATAGAATAGGAAGGACAAGAGACCTCTTCCAGAAAATTAGAAACATTGGAGGTAAATTACATGCAAAAATGGGTATGATCAAAAACAAAGATGGCAAGGACCTAACAGAAGAAGAAGAGATCAAGAAAAGGTGGCAAGAATATACAGAAGACCTGTATAGGAAGGATAACAATATCGGGGATAGCTTTGACGGTGTGGTCAGTGAGCTAGAGCCAGACATCCTGAAGAGTGAGGTTGGATGGGCCTTAAGAAGCATTGCTAATAACAAGGCAGCAGGAGATGATGGCATCCCAGCTGAACTGTTCAAAATCTTGCAAGATGATGCTGTCAAGGTAATGCATGCTATATGCCAGCAAATTTGGAAAACACAAGAATGGCCATCAGATTGGAAAAAATCAACTTATATCCCCATACCAAAAAAGGGAAACACTAAAGAATGTTCAAACTATCGAACAGTGGCACTCATTTCACATGCCAGTAAGGTAATACTCAGGATCCTGCAAGGTAGACTTCAGCAGTTCATGGAGCGAGAATTGCCAGAGGTACAAGCTGGGTTTAGAAAAGGCAGAGGAACTAGAGACCAAATTGCCAATATCCGCTGGATAATGGAAAAAGCCAGGGAGTTTCAGAAAAACATCTATTTCTGTTTTATTGACTGTTCTAAAGCCTTTGACTGTGTGGATCATAACAAATTGTGGCAAGTTCTTAGTGGTATGGGGATACCAAGTCATCTTGTATGCCTCCTGAAGAATCTGTATAACGACCAAGTAGCAACAGTAAGAACAGACCACGGAACAACGGACTGGTTTAAGATTGGGAAAGGAGTACGGCAAGGCTGTATACTCTCACCCTACCTATTCAACTTGTACGCAGAACACATCATGCGACAAGCTGGGCTTGAGGAATCCAAGGGTGGAGTTAAAATCTCTGGAGGAAACATTAACAATCTCAGATATGCAGATGATACCAGTTTGATGGCTGAAAGCGAAGAGGAACTGAGGAGCCTTATGATGAAGGTGAAAGAAGAAAGTGCAAAAGCTGGTTTGCAGCTAAACCTCAAAAAAACCAAGATTATGGCAACCAGCTTGATTGATAACTGGCAAATAGAGGGAGAAAATGTAGAAGCAGTGAAAGACTTTGTATTCCTAGGTGCGAAGATTACTGCAGATGCTGACTGCAGTCAGGAAATCAGAAGACACTTAATCCTTGGGAGAAGAGCAATAACAAATCTCGATAAAATAGTTAAGAGCAGAGACATCACACTGACAACAAAGGCCCGCATAGTTAAAGCAATGGTGTTCCCTGTAGTAACATATGGCTGCGAGAGCTGGACCATAAGGAAGGCTGAGCGAAGGAAGATCGATGCTTTTGAACTGTGGTGTTGGAGGAAAATTCTGAGAGTGCCTTGAACTGCAAGAAGATCCAACCAGTCCATCCTCCAGGAAATAAAGCCAGACTGCTCACTTGAGGGAATGATATTAAAGGCAAAACTGAAATACTTTGGCCACATAATGAGAAGACAGGACACCCTGGAGAAGATGCTGATGCTAGGGAGAGTGGAGGGCAAAAGGAAGAGGGGCCGACCAAGGGCAAGGTGGATGGATGATATTCTAGAGGTGACGGACTTGTCCCTGGGGGAGCTGGGGGTGTTGACGACCGACAGGAAGCTCTGGCGTGGGCTGGTCCATGAAGTCACGAAGAGTCGGAAGCGACTAAACGAATAAACAACAAATAAAACCTGCATCACTAATCAGATTTCCACTTTCAGAAATGCTCATTCACACACCACTTTGACCTTTTTTCTTTTTTTTTAATCCGTTCAATGGTGTCTGATTCTTGGAGACTGCCTGGACAAGTCCCTGCAGTTTTCTTGGCAAGGTTTTTCAGAGGTGGTTTGCCATTGCCTGCTTCCTAGGGCTGAGAGAGAGGGATTGGCTTAAGGTCACCCAGCTGGCTTTGTGCCTAAGGCAGGACTAGAACTCATAGTCTCCCAGTTTTTAGCCTGATGCCTTAACCACTACACCAAACTGGCTCTTCTTTGACCTCTAGTATAAAACTTTTTCCTACATCATTATCTTTTTATTTATTTCCGCCATATCTGTAGGACTATATTTTCATGATCATTCCGATGTGGAATAAATCAGAAATCAAGGTACAGCTATAGGGAAAGCCTCTAAAGCCACCAGGGTCATATTTTTTAATTCTTTTGACATCATTTTCTTTTGGTACAGCAAGATAACATGCATTCAGTAGGTCTGTGATGAGATGGAGAAGTATAATGAGGTAACTGAGGGATTACCTTGTGTGTAGAAAAAAAATCCCTTTTGCTCTTCAAATAACCTGACAAATTTCCATATTTGCAATATTCAACAATCACCATCAATGGTCCTGTGAACAACATGAATAACGAGATGAACGGGGGGGGGGGGGGGGAGGAGGGGAAGAAATTTTCATTAGATCTGTATAATAGAACTATTCAAAACATAATTTATTTTTAAAAGATCCATTTTGTTGTCAGTAAGTTTCCAATTTTGCCATTGTTCAATCTTTTTAGCAATCTTTGGGAAAAGCAAATTCTTTTTAGATTTAATTAAGGCCCATATTACAGAAAATGCATTTACATGATGGTACCAGTACAGACTTAAGGTTAAAGCCCTCTTCAAGGTGAAACAATAAAAGCAAAATTCATGTGATCTTAGCATTAATTGTCCTGCACCCTATCATAACTTAAAAGCAAAACTGGTTACATCTAGCCCCACAAAATAAAAATAACAACTAAGAAATTCAGGTTTGATTTGGTTTTTTTACCTCTGCCTTTTGTGCAAGCTCCCAGCAGATTCACCACATTAAGATGATGGCCTATATGTATCAAAATCTTCAGCTCTGTCATTAGAGCTTTATACTCACTTGCTGTGGCTCCTTCTACAAGGATAAGAGAAATTATTTGTCTAATGGGATAGAGGAATAGGTTGAGTGCCAGCCCTCTAGTCCAGATGGTTTTGACCCTGGCCAATGTTTCTTGCTGAACTTCAGATCACTTAATTGCTGGGATTCTTTTAGTAGATGGAAATTCAGGCTGCAATTACAGAATGTCACCTGTTCCAGAAGTTTATACTTGGGATTGTTGTGCTACTGGCTGTTCTCTCCTAGTTGGAGCAATTTATTTCATAGTTGTTGGATCCTTTAAATCGTATTGTTTTATATGCTGTCTCCTTAAACCCTGAACATATTTCATTTTTATCTTGGGAGCCTTGTCCTTTTCCCTCTTCAGTTCGCTCTATTTATGTATATGGAATTTGTTGATGTCAACACTACTCTGGATCTGGAGATGTGGATGATGTCCAGGACACCCATGGAACTGGCTAAGGTTGAGCTTTGTATGCAAACCTTTCACCAGGAGGCCAGCTGTCAAGCATTTCAGCTTTTATAACTTAATGAATATTGTTTTGCATGAGAGAGAGAGAGAGAGAGAGAGAGAGGCCTACAATGACTAATGTAGCTTTATTTCAGCTGTTTTGAAAATCTGTCTATCACTATATCAGCACAAAAATGCAATCAATTATGTAATAAATTGCAATAGTTACAGATTTAGAACATTTGAAAATGAGAATGCATTCATTCTGATTACCCTCAATTATGAATCAGATTTTCTGCCCCATAAAGACAAGGATTTCCTTGAGTCAAGCTCATCATACCTTTCAGCATTTTCACAGCAACTACTTTGTACGTGGGTGACTTTTTAATTCCGAAAGCAACTGCTTGCACTACTTTCCCAAAAGCACCTCTCCCAAGTGTCTTTCCTGCATCAAAAAGAAAGCAGTTGTTTGCAACATTATTTTTAAAAAAGAGACAGCTTCAGGTGAAATTACAATACTACACTCTCCAGTGTGTTTTAAAGTTCTATTGGTATAAAAATGGCAGTATTCTACAGAAAATTCATGAATGTACAGAATGTGTGATCAAATGAACCACTATTATACTGAACTATTTGAAAAACATTTATTATTTTTCAACAACATTCTAAGTTGTTGAAGTTACTGTGAGAAAAATAGGAATATATGGTCAGTAAAAGAGAAAATTACTATTTGTGACTTCTTTTGATCCTGTGTATTTTAGCCTCAGCTATTGTCTTTTTGGTAACAGCATAAATGTCTGAAGTGCTTCTGGGTTCTGTTAAGAAATACTTATTTTTAACAAATGACAAATTGTCTAGAAATTCCAAGAAAATTGTGCTGCAAAAGAAGAAGCCTATTATCTCAGCCTATCTCTTGGGCCAGCTCACTATTGTTTTTGTAATTAGACTGTATTGCCTACTGCTGCGTGAAAGCAGTGCGTGGCTGACTTCTTCACAAAATGTATATACAATTAGTTACAACATGACATGATGATGCTCTTCAACTTGAACAAATTGTTGTTGAACATAGTTATCTGTTGCTGCTTCTAATGATGACTGTACATTATTGCCAAGTTTGGAGGCAGCATACTTTTGGGGAACAATGATAGAAAATATTATTAGTCTCAAGTCCTACTCACAGATATCCTATACTGATCTGACATTTATTACAACACTGTTAGCCTTCATTTTGATCCATAGAGTTCATGTGTTGCAAAAAAACCTATAATGCCCTTAAATAAACTGACATGAAGCACTTAATTAATAGTTTATCTGCTTGTATCATAAAACTGCAAGGGAAGAAAGATGCAATTAGAATTTTTTCCTCAAGCACCAATGTATGTGGATGTTTTATGATAAACACTACTGCTGTGGAAAAATGCAGTAAGACACATTAGCTTTGAATCATGTGCTGATATCTGCAGCAAGAAATAGGACAAACTGTAGTATATGTACAACCTTGCTGGTGCCATGAAGAACATATCTGAAGATAGCCCACATACACTGGTGCTTGAGGAAAAAATCCTAATTGCATCTTTCTTCCCTTGCAGTTTTAGGATACAAGCAGATAAACTATTAATTGAAAAGTTGCTTCTCTGAAAGTGGTACTCTTGACGTATACTCCAGTAGCAAGCCATGACTCCTGTCTAAGCTTTTGGCTGATATGTTTCAGTCCTAATTAGACAGTGGTCATAGTCCTGTCTTCTGCCTTCAGTAATGTAACTTCTTTACTACAACTGAACATCTCAACACACTGAAACAAGGTATTTAATCATCAGTATAGTTTGGCACACTACCACATGACTTATGGTTACATATTGTAAACTGTATGATCAGCTGATCATCATAATATTAGGAGTCCCTCAGCAGAGGATGCTGCCCTGGAAGACAGCGTAGAAGCTTCCATTGGTGGAGAATGTAACTATTGTCATAACTTGGCTGGTACAGCCAGGCTTATTCATATATTTAAAGTTTTTAAAGAAATTCATTGATTTTCTTACTTTCTTCTGGAACAAGGTCAAGATGTTTTACAACCCTGATAGTTTAGGACCAAATGCCTGAGATAGCAACTTTTCCCAACTATTCCAGAGATCTTCTTCTCAGACCCTTTTTCTGGCCTTACTAGCAGAGGCTTAATACAAGTCTTTCTCCGCAATGGCACCCATGCTATGGAGTACCTTTCCTGTAGAATTTGCCTAGCACCTACACTGTGAACATTTCAGCTCTTGCTTGAAATAGGTTTGAGAAGGTAAGACTGAAGAGGAGGTAAAAATAATTTGCTGTGGAACCCATTAAATTCAATAGCACCTATGTTGGAAAGCGGAAGTTGGAAAGCCCTTAGCTGCAAATGCTTTTTATTGGACTCTTGCACTGACTAGGAGATTGGACTCGAAAGCCTAAATAGCCTCTCCTACACTGTGATGCTAGGATTCTATATTTCTCTCTCTCTCTCTGTGTTTCTCTCTCTGTGTATAGTCATTATAAGCGTAACTTCTGAAGCTCAAAATATAGACTGAGGATTTTGGATTTGTTTTTTTAAAAATCCATTAATATTTCATTTAGCACACTGAAATAAACAACTGATAAACATCAATCTGCAGTCAGTAAAATACCACAGGGGTATTGCTGTATTCGAACACTGACGTATTTTTCCAGATATGTCTTCCATCTGAAGAATCTCAGTTTCATGGAAAAATCTAGTAAAACTCCCTCCTTCCTACCCCCCCCCCCCCATTTTTGTTTTTTGTTGTACTCTTAACATTTTGGTTTTAGTCACATTACATTTTACTGCCAAATATAGGCTCTTAAGTGTTTGTTGAATACACTTGGAGATTTTAACACTTTGATGAAATCCTCCTTGTTTTATAAAAATACATAAAATCTCCCCCAAGGCATAGGAAGTTAATTTCACAGAAAGCAATTTTATTACTAAATGAAAAAATGAGCCATATCTTACTTGCATCAATGGCAAAATTCTCTTTGAAGTTTTTTCTAACTACAACACACAGTTAGGTTGTATGGGGCCAGAAGGCATCCATGACTTTCCATTAAGGAGGGTAACTGAGAAGTTGATGCTACTGTAAGGGGAAGATGGTGGCAAAGCATACCACCAGTGACGTTGCTGTTGATAAAGGATGATGACATGTCATGCAGGGCATTATCTTCACTTGGTGGAGCCAATATGGCCTTTGGGAATGACTGTGATGAAGTCCTAGATGTTTTATAATATCTTCTTTGGGGGCAGATTTGGGGAGGGTTGTACATTATGAGAACTATCCAGGGACTCTGTTTTCAGTTAGGAAGCTGCCTTATTTTAGGCCATATAGTTGGATCTTCTAGCCCAGTTTTGTCTATTTTGATTAACAGGATATATTCAAGGTTATGCAATAGCTGATTTTAAGTTGAGATGCAAGTCCCTGACACTTCTGCAGGCAAATTCTCCTTTCTTCATATTTATCCTCTGAAAAATTATGCCATGTCTTTATTTGGGGTCTTTTGTGACATTTGGCCACAAAATTGACATTTGACATTAACTATTTTTAACACGGCTCATCATCAGAGCTTTTATTTATGCCATGGCTAACCTCAGCATTCTTAGCAAAATGTCTGAATATACTGACTGAATCCAGTGTTTACACCCTGAACATACTTTACATGGTACAGATATGAAACAGGATTGGAACCAAGAATTTTCAAACTCAAGCGTTTTCCAATAGAGATTGTTTCTGGTAGTATAGTACAGGGAGAGAGCAACAAAGAGAGAGAATAGATTTTTTATATGGAATTTTCTATTACCTGTAAAAATGGTCCATTTATCTATATAAAGACATCAAGTATGAGAGCACCTGTGCTTTAAAAACTGGGAAGACTTTGAATCCATTTCATAAAAAGACCACTTTCTTGACTAAATTGACCAGAGTTGTTAGAAGTTGGGCAGCATACAAATTTGATTAATAAATACAATACATAAATAAGATAAATAAATGCAGCTCTCAGACCTTGGAGCAAGTGGATGGATAGAAGCATGGTTTTTTCTAATTTTGACTGAACAATTACTTTTTGATATTTGGTTACTTTTCTTAAACTAATGCTGATAGGTTGCAGATATTTTATATAATTTGCACACATGCCTCTCCCATTGTAAATATGCAACCCAAGCAATAGTTCCTTATGTATTTCTTTCTTGATGGTGATGTACAAATAGAATGTCCTTTATGACCAGATAAAACATTTGCCTCGCCTTGTCCTATTCAGTGATGCTTCAGTGTTGAAACTATTGTATCCCTGTAGCTTTGGTGTCAGGCCATTCAGCATAAACTTCCACCTCTTTCATCTATTTGACTCATGCTTCTATTTTGACTTATAACTATTTGTGCATTTGCTACAAATTTCTTTTGTTCATCAATAGTGAGGTCCTCATGTTAGTGCCTTTTATACATCTTGGTCTGAAAAAAGTGAAAAGTTGACACTGTATAAAGTAATCTGGTTGTCTTCAGGATTATCTTTCTTTTCAAGAATTTCTCTAGGCTTGACATAGTTTCCATAGACAGTTCTGAAAAATAATAACAAGGAACTCAGTTCTTTATTTGGCACTGGCACCTGTCTATTAAAAAGACAAAGGTAAGTTGCTTAGGATTGTGATTCTGGAGGGCTTGAAGAAGTGGGGAGCAATGTAGCTAGTTTGCCAAATAGGTGGATTGTTTGGTGACTGGATATTCCACCATAGCCATATGTATACATCCACAGCTCTTAGACCACTTAGAAATGTCACTGCACTATCTAGTAGTAGTAAACCTTTTATTTTGCTACAAAGCTCAATAAGAAAGCTGATATCATCTAAATCAGGGATGACCTACCTGCAGCTCTCTTGTAGTTCTCCAACTTCTGGGGCTCCCAAGAGAACTTGAGTTGCCTTGCGATCATCCTAGACCTAAGCATTTCATGCTTAAAGACTAACATTTTCACAATGGGAAAACATGCTAAAACAACACTGTTGATCAGGTTCAGTTATGGCACGACATTGCTTCTATTGCAGTGTCCAGGAAGATATTGTCAGAGAAGAGAGTGAGAATTGTAACAGGGAAGAACAGCACAGAAGAAGAAGTAACTGGCAGGGGCAGGAAATCTGAAGCCATTCTTAACTAATGGAATAAAGGTCACTCTCATGGTTTGTCCTTGGATTTAGGCCTGAATGGCTGGAAAGAAGTTCCAGACTGGGACCACTGCAGACACAGGAGACATAACCTTCTGCCTGTCCTACTGTGGTCCTGATTTGGACAACTTCTCCTCACTCCTGCTGTTACCACTGAACAGTCTTTACAATACATAGGGATGGGTCTCTCCCACTGAACACATGGACTAGAAT
The DNA here is from genome assembly GCF_035149785.1 of Candoia aspera. Taxonomy (NCBI): domain Eukaryota; kingdom Metazoa; phylum Chordata; class Lepidosauria; order Squamata; family Candoiidae; genus Candoia; species Candoia aspera. The sequence goes on along the minus strand of NC_086157.1, from coordinate 93,970,061 downwards.
AATAATCAGGGTTGCAATCAGGATGGGGAGAGTTAAAGCTGCCCATTCATATGCCAGATTCCTATATTCCTCCTTCCTTTCTCACTGAAAGAACAATCCTGCAGACAAACTACTTATTTATTGATTTGATTTCTATCTAGGCTTTATTTGGTATAACTCAAGGTGACATACATAATGCTTCCTTCTTTTTCCCATAACAACAACCCTGTGAGGTGAGATGGGCTGACAGTGAGTGACTGATCCAGAGTCACCCAGCCACCAACCTCCATGTCTGATGGAGGAGTAGAATGCACAGTATCCTGGTTTCTGATTTATAGTTCAGTACTATTTTAACCACTATATTCAACTGGCTCTCAAATGTATGTTTGTCAGGAGTGGGGATTGAACCCGTGCCTCCAGGGGAGACTGCAACCTGAGCACAGCACCTTGGATTGCTTGGCCATCCTGACAACTATAATGTGTAAACCCATCACATAATCAGGATAAATAAGTAAATGTGTAGACCCATCACATAATCATAATGATATTGATTATGTGAAACTTGCAGTGCCTAACCAGTATAAGTGCTTTTAAGATCATAATGGAGGCCTGTTGCAGCAGAAGACTCAGCCCTATGAGGAATTAACTTCTTAAAAATGTGGTAAGGGCCCAGGGTTGGCCACAATCCACCTGCCTTTCTACACATTTATTATCCAGAAAAAAAAGGTGTGAAAGCTAGAAGCCAGACTAGCAAGTGCAATCCCAATTTCCACAAGCATGCATTTATTTATTTATTTATTTATTTATTTATTTATTTATTTCTCACTCATATTTCTACAAGGCCCATCTCACAAGCAATTCTTTCATTTATTGAAAAAGGCTAGGATTCATATAGTTCATTTATATTTATGAATTGTTAGGTCTGCAAAAGAAAATGTTAGGTGGAAGGAGAACGCTTGTGTCTGCTGCAGAAAGAAAATATGTGTGGAACTAAAATGAGAAACTCCACAAGAACATGTCATATGTGCCAGATAATAGTTCTCTGTGCTGCCAAGGTCAGTATGAGGTTGGATTGACTCCCATGTAACTGAGACTTGGGCAAAAGATGATTTAGCAAACATGTTGAACTCAGCCAACTTTTCAGAATCTGGTTTTCATTCATGATCACAACATTCTTTCCTTGTTTATGCCATTCCTCCTCCCCCTTCCCATGTACAAACACATACACACTTATGCTGCTCCTAGACCAGATCTGCACCTTAACTCCTAACTATAAGCTTGAACTTAAGGAGCTGAATTAACTCAATCTTGTCCAGCAAAAATAATTCTTTATATTTATTTGCTAATAGATTGTAAACATAGGAAGCCATTGTGGCTTCCTAGCAAGTGCACTGTGGTAGTACTTGTGCTTATTCTGGAAGACACATATCTGTTTCATTCATACTTTATATAGTTGAGTTAATGCACTTGAAATCTATCAGTGCACTTTCTTTAACACATGGGAGTCTCTGGGTCACTGTGACAATGTCAAAGGATTCAAGGTTTCATAGTGCAGCTTTTTTTCATGCCAGGATTCTCTGTTCTAGAAACTGAGCATGGAGGATGAAAGAAAAAGTCCTACCTCTGATGAGCAGGGTTTTTGACAGTAAAATGCAAGGCTGGAAGTATCATTAGGTGAAATGAAGCCGCACTTTGAACCGCAGACAATGGCATGCAGCGGGTTCAGGCCACAACTCTACCCACACTTTCTGATCTGCCTAATCAGCAACTGCATCATGCCTATATACAGTCCTGGAAAAGAACCTTAGAGCAATGCATTGTGAGAGGGTTGTAGTGGCTGCACACATAGAAATCATTTAAATGCTTCCTAAAGCAAATGTCTATAGGAGATCTATATTCTCCGCTTCCATCAGGGAAAGGTTATTTGGGAGGCAGAGAACAGTAGGAAGAAAGAGGAGAGCAACAGACCCCTTCAAATGGTTGGCTCCCTTCCTCCTAGTTCACACCTGGTATTAAAAGCTATTCTAGCATCCTTCCCATCCATATTGGGTGAATAATGCAGAGGAAGTCTCAAGGTGTGCCTCTTCATGTTGCAATATATGAAGTAGCCTTGATTTACACATACACCAGAGGTCATTGTTCAAAGTGAAAGAGCTTATTTATTTATTAATTTGATATTATTTATGTAGAGAATTTGTATGGCTGCCCACCTCGAACACTGCAACCCTTTAAACAAGTCCCTGAACAGCCATGATGGAAATCATTGGACCTTTATTTAGTGCTCCAGAAAGACTAATTACTGTAGAAAACCTTAGCTTTTGAGAATGCAATAATGTTGTTGAGTTTTTCTGGCCAAGAAAAGAAATAGCTTTCGTTCAACTAGAATATTCTGTTAGTCTGCACACAGATGATTTTAAATGAAACTTGTTTTCAAGGCAGACTTCCAACATTTCAGGTCAAAACAAAATCTTGACACATACACTCAAGTACTCCCAACACACACATTATTTTTAAATAGATAAAAATGCAAAATGTAATATAACTGATGCAGAATATCTTTATGCAACACTGAGATATTAAGCTGGAAGACTGTGTATACTCTGAGGGCTGTTTTCTACATTCCAAGCAAAACCTATTTTAACCTCCACACCCATCTCTAAGAAACTGGAGTATTTAAAACTACAGTATAGAATAAAAAGTGTGTGCACATTCAGGACAAAAATCTTTGCTTTTTAGAATATATACCCTAATTCAACTACTACATTTATTTTCAAAAGAAGCAGGAATAAAGCAGAATACACTGGATGATGATGGTGATGGTGATGGTGATGGTGATGGTGATGATGATGATTTAATATAGCTGCCCACTCCAGTGTATATGCTTATGGAATGTATATGCCTACAGATCTAGGTACACAGAAGGGAATGAATCATACCCAAATATACACACTTCCCTTGATAAAAGTAAATTCTTACCTGAATTTTAGTCAATGAATCTCTGTCCAGATCAACAAAAGTACACAGGAGATCACCAGCATTTTAAAATTTTCAACTACTCATTCAGAATAACAAAGATATATTTACCCAACTTAAGTCTGTCCCGAGCAAACTCCCATTTGCTGGCCTCGTAAGGAAGCCGTTCACATTGTTCGTCTAAGGGAACTTCTTCAGGATCCATTATGATTGATAAATAGTCTGTCTTTATTTCAGAGGAAGAAGGCTAGAAAATAACATTTAAATTCCATTGTCACTATAAGATGTACACCAATTCTGAGGACTTTGTCCTGATTCTGGTTAGGAAAATGGTAGATAAATTAGATATGATTACAGCAGCAACTCATATCTAAAGTACATTTCCTGTGCCAAAATACAGTATTTTCAAGATTCTTCACTTTATTTTATTTTATTTATCAAATTTTATCACCACCCATCTCTCCACGAAGGAGGGACCCTGGGTGGTTTACAATACAAGCAAAGTTTAAAATTAAATGCAATTATAAATACAATAAATATGACTATAAATAAACAATAAACAATAAAATATGATAAATTCCAGATGGCTAAAAGTTTTCTATCAGTCTGTGAGTAAAAGGGCCATTCTACAGCCATTCTAGGGCACTAGCCATCCCCAGGAATGACTGTTCCCTTTCCTGCTCCAGGCATGCTGGCAAAACCAGGTTTTTAGTTTTTTACAGAAGTCTAGGAGCAAGGGTGCTTGTCTCATCTCCAGGGGAAGAATGTTCCAGAGGGCAGGAGCTACTGCAGAGAAGACCCGTTTTCTAGAGCCCGCCAGATGGGATTCTTTTACAGATGGGTCCACAACATGCCCTCTCTGCACGACTGGGTGGGACGGGTTGATGTGATGGGGATGAGACAGTCCCTCAGGACCCTTTAACTTTTCATGTAGATTTTCATTATGGCCACATTTTGCACAACTGTCTCTCACTTACATATTGGATGCTTGATTTGTTTTTTACCCCTATTAAATCCATATGAAGATAATAGCCACCTGATAGAGATTTGAGCCTGTATTTTCAAGCAGGGGAATTTTCAAAAAATGACTAACCTCTGCTCCTAAAAATAGATTTGGCTGATAGCTATTCCCAAAACAAAATTCTGGCATATGCAACTTTAATGTTTCTGTGTGTGAGAGAGACCAAATGTGATTTAAAAGTTGTGCAAGTCTTAGATGTAATCTGCAAAACCTTAATCAGTAACATTTTGTGTATGCATTATTCAAATGTTCAAGAATTTGCATTTCCCCCTGGGCGGGGGGAAAATAAGACCCCTTGTGGTCTTATTTATCCATAATCATTGCTAAAAGAAATTTAGAATCACTAGATTGTAGGAAGGATTAAAACTGTAATCCTATATATACTTATTTCTGAACAAGCCTCACTGAATTCAGAGAGATTAGGCATGAGTATCTATATAGATGATCAGGCTAACTAACCTTGATTCACAGAGAAATGGACAAATTCCATCCTGTGCTCCTGATGGCACACTTGCTTTGCAAGATACTTAAATGAAATATTCACATTTATTTGTCCAATAATTGCTTGCTAAATTTAATTTTAGGCTTTTAAATTAGCATATTTTTATAAAACTGTTTGAGATAAGGGCAATATGATCATAAAATGTTTACAAAACAGGTAATTTTGAAATCATGTTTATTATTACTCAGTTTAAAAGAGATGATCAATACTATTTTTCCTCCTATCAGATGGAAAGCCCTATCACTTCTGGATTCCATCTATGATTCAGTGTGAATTCAGCAAGCAAGCTGAGGTCAGGTCCCACTGATACATCTCAGTATGTTTGAGATTCATAAGATCAATCTAGGTGTTCAGTGTGAGGCTGTTCTTCACTCTCTCTGGGATAACTATTTAGAGTATTGGATGTTTAATGGCAATCCTATCCTTTCATTTCATGTAAACTGGAATGCTCCCCCTGGTTAAATCAACCGTCTGTGCAAAGATTGCTACCATTATTTCCAAAGGCCATTTAACATATATTAAAAATGGATCTTACAGTATTTCAAAAGAACCCTAGACCCATGCACAGAAGGAGTCCACTTAATGCCTGAGTAGGGCTGGTGGTATACCTGCAGCAGCCAGAAGTAACCAGTGGGAACTGGGCAGATCCCAAGCCCAGATTATGTCATGTTTAACCTTGTCAGTGAGACATCATACAGTAGAATATTTCTACAGCAAGTCTTTAAAGAAAGAAGTCTTGTGCTGGGAGAAGGGAAAAAAAACTCAACTTCAAAACTGGAACAGCCAAAGATGAATCTAAGCTTCATAGGGGGCTGGGGGTTGAGATAAAGGCTGTCTAACCCATGATATATGAGCCTGCTTGAGATAACGTATGCTAGTTAAGAGATGACATATGGGAAAAAGAAATAATTTGTTGTATTTTAAGAGCTGGTGATAAGGTATCAAAATTGTTTGTACTTATTGTGACAAAGGGGGAAATTACTGTTTTATTGGACTGCAAGAAGATCCAACCAGTCCATCCTCCAGGAAATACAGCCAGACTGCTCACTTGAGGGAATGATATTAAAGGCAAAACTGAAATACTTTGGCTGCATAATGAGAAGACAGGACACCCTGGAGAAGATGCTGATGCTGGGGAGAGTGGAAGGCAAAAGGAAGAGGGGCCGACCAAGGGCAAGATGGATGGATGATATTCTAGAGGTGACGGACTCGTCCCTGGGGGAGCTGGGGGTGTTGACGACCGACAGGAAGCTCTGGCGTGGGCTGGTCCATGAAGTCACGAAGAGTCGGAAGCGACTAAACGAATAAACAACAAAATCTTAATAAAAATTATTTTAAAAAAAGAGTGACCCCATCCAACATGGAGGGAGGAAGCTACCCAGGTTTTCCATAGGGACATGGGAAGAGCGACTTGCACACATGATCTCATGGTGGTCACGGTGGTGAAATCACCTGGGGAGGAAACAGGGGGATTTTGTGCCCTAAGCCAATAAGAAAGAATGACAGAGGGAGAGGGAGAGGGAGAGAGAATTTATGCTAAAAAAAGAAAAAGATGGTGGAATATACCAAAACTAGCTATGCATGGGGTCCAACTTTGGGAGAACATAGGCATTTCTTAAATAGCTTTTTAACGAAGTTTTGCAAACTGATAAGAAGATAAGAAGAAATTAATAGAAAGTTTTAGAAATCAAAATAGATAGGTAGATTCAACCCAACTTTACTTACAAGAACACCCAGACCAGCTTTTAGTATACAATGGCTACTGGAGCATATTCCTGTATGAAGCTATGTATATCCCTGTAATAGAAACTTCTGGCTAAAACATATACTAAAGTAACATCAAAGACAGAAGTTTTGGAAGGCTTTGTCTTTACCCTTTTTAGCTTTCGTATGAAGAGTGTTAACAGGAGCCAGAAGAGCGTGGCTGCCAAACAGGTGCAGGTCAATGTTATTAGCTCCAAGTTTGAGTTTTCAGATGTTCCTAAAAGCAAGCAAGCAAACCAACAGGTTTATTGTAAATACCAACATTAGTTTCTGTAAAAATAAATCCAGAGCTTAACCTATATTGGAAGTTACTTGTACTACGTAGCCATTTCATTCTCAAATGCTATCAATCAAACCAGTAGGAATGGCAAAATATTTAATCATGGACTGCACCTCAACTCTCAGAATTCCTAGCTACCATGAGTAGTAGGCGCAGTTTAGGTGTAATAATACCTAGTTCTTATAACCGTTCTGCACGAATTGTAGTTTCAAGACCTTCTTTAAGGATATTCTCAAAGTAAAATGTTGACCTTGATTTTAAAGGCTCCAAATGAGTTGGGACCGTCCACAGCACAATCCCAAGGAAATATGGGTTTGGTTTAAGTTAAGTGCTCTGAAGCTGTGGCTGTCTTTGCTCCCTTGGAATTCGGATCTCTGCACTGGAAGCTCCTCATTTGGCCTCCTGCCTCCTTTTCAGAGGTGTATAAATAAGTTGATCAATTGAAGCAGTGGGGTCTGCAGGGCAGGGTCAAAAAGTCCAGATGGCAGTTGTGATGGTGTGATCGAAGTGCCTGTTTTTTAGGTGCATCACAACTTACAGAAGATGAGAGTACTTAACATCACATAAAGCCAATTCACAAGGCCATCACATTTTAATTCCTGTGAAACTTCTCACCCAGTCAAAAGTAAACAACCTGAAACCAGATCAGGCCATTATCACAACAAGAGACAGATGGATGCCATATTTCCTGCTCAAAAGAGATTTGCCTCTAGCCCTTTATATAGCACAGGTAGGAGAAGGAAGTGCAAGAAAATTGAACATCGTTATAAATAGATTTTGAATTTGATACACTGCAGTCCCTGGAAGTCTTTCATAGCGGGAAGCATAGCTTTTCTACAATAAATCTATTTATCTGAGTCTTCATGTCCTTGAAAATATATTCTTGCAGTGTTGTCTTGTCACTTGAAATTGCCTGGCTTATAATAAAAGTAGTCTAGATTCTCAGATAGAAATCATTTATTCATGCTAATTTCCATTCTCAGAGATGTTCTTCAAAAGGCTTGGACCTGAATTCCCATAATCTATAGAATACTTGAGAAGCTCTCATTCTTGTTGGAATGGTTGTGTAAAGATCCCAGATGCAAAAGGCCATGGATATAGTGCCAGTCAGGGATTCCTGGTCCAGAAGAAGTCATCTCTGCTTAACAGTTTGCTTTGCAATTCTGTGGAAAATAAATGTTGTGAACGCAAAAGTTAACATGGAGGCTAATAACTGTACATTCTTAGATGGAGTCCATATCCATCCATCCTCCCCTAATTTTTGAGTAGTTCTTAGTACCATCTGCAATTTTCAGAAATTTCAGCAAATTAAACTTTTTGTTGTTTATTCGTTTAGTCGCTTCTGACTCTTCGTGACTTCATGGACCAGCCCACGCCAGAGCTTCCTGTCGGTCGTCAACACCCCCAGCTCCCCCAGGGACGAGTCCGTCACCTCTAGAATATCATCCATCCACCTTGCCCTTGGTCGGCCCCTCTTCCTTTTGCCTTCCACTCTTCCTAGCATCAGCACCTTCTCCAGGGTGTCCTGTCTTCTCATTATGTGGCCAAAGTATTTCAGTTTTGCCTTTAATATCATTCCCTCAAGTGAGCAGTCTGGCTTGATTTCCTGGAGGATGGACTGGTTGGATCTTCTTGCAGTCCAAGGCACTCTCAGAATTTTCCTCCAACACCACAGTTCCAAAGCATCGATCTTCCTTCGCTCAGCCTTCCTTATGGTCCAGCTCTCGCAGCCATATGTTACTACAGGGAACACCATTGCTTTAACTATGCGGACCTTTGTTGTCAGTGTGATGTCTCTGCTCTTAACTATTTTATTGAGATTTGTCATTGCTCTTCTCCCAAGGATTAAGTGTCTTCTGATTTCCTGACTGCAGTCAGCATCTGCAGTAATCTTTGCACCTAGAAATACAAAGTCTTTCACTGCTTCTACATTTTCTCCCTCTATTTGCCAGTTATCAATCAAGCTGGTTGCCATAATCTTGGTTTTTTTGAGGTTTAGCTGCAAGCCAGCTTTTGCACTTTCTTCTTTCACCTTCATCATAAGGCTCCTCAGTTCCTCTTCGCTTTCAGCCATCAAAGTGGTATCATCTGCATATCTGAGATTGTTAATGTTTCTTCCAGCAATTTTAACTCCAGCCTTGGATTCCTCAAGCCCAGCTTGTTGCATGATGTGTTCTGCATACAAGTTGAATAGGTAGGGTGAGAGTATACAGCCCTGCCGTACTCCTTTCCCAATCTTAAACCAGTCCGTTGTTCCGTGGTCTGTTCTTAATGTTGCTACTTGGTCGTTATACAGATTCTTCAGGAGGCAGACAAGATGACTTGGTATCCCCATACCACTAAGAACTTGCCACAATTTGTTATGGTCCACACAGTCAAAGGCTTTAGAATAGTCAATCAAACAGAAAGAGATGTTTTTCTGAAACTCCCTGGCTTTTTCCATTATCCAGCGGATATTGGCAATTTGGTCTCTAGTTCCTCTGCCTTTTCTAAACCCAGCTTGTACATCTGGCAATTCTCGCTCCATGAACTGCTGAAGTCTACCTTGCAGGATCTTGAGCATTACCTTACTGGCATGTGAAATGAGTGCCACTGTTCGATAGTTTGAACATTCTTTAGTGTTTCCCTTTTTTGGTATGGGGATATAAGTTGATTTTTTCCAATCTGATGGCCATTCTTGTGTTTTCCAAATTTGCTGGCATATAGCATGCATTACCTTGACAGCATCATCTTGCAAGATTTTGCAAAGTTCAGCTGGGATGCCGTCGTCTCCTGCTGCCTTGTTATTAGCAATGCTTCTTAAGGCCCACTCAACCTCACTCTTCAGGATGTCTGGCTCTAGCTCACTGACCACACCATCAAAGCTATCCCCGATATTGTTATCCTTCCTATACAGGTCTTCTGTATATTCTTGCCACCTTTTCTTGATCTCTTCTTCTTCTGTTAGGTCCTTGCCATCTTTGTTTTTGATCCTACCCATTTTTGCATGGAATTTACCTCTGCTGTTTCTAATTTTCTGGAAGAGGTCTCTTGTCCTTCCTATTCTATTGTCTTCTTCCACTTCCGTGCATTGCTTGTTTAAAAATAATTCCTTATCTTTTCTGGCTAACCTCTGGAATTTTGCATTTAATTGGGCATATCTCCCCCTATCACTGTTGCCTTTTGCTTTCCTTCTTTCTTGGGCTACTTCTAGTGTCTCAGCAGACAGCCATTTTGCCTTCTTGGTTTTCTCTTTCTTTGGGATGTATTTTGTTGCTGCCTCCTGAACAATGCTGCCAACTTCTGTCCAGAGTTATTCCGGGACCCTATCTACTAAGTCCAGTCCCTTAAATAGATTCTTCACCTCCACTGCATATTCCTTAGGAATATTAGTGAGCTCATATCTAGCTGATCTGTGGATCTTCCCTAATCTCTTTAGTCTGATCCTAAATTGTGCAAGAAGAAGTTCGTGATCTGAACTACAGTCAGCTCCAGGCCTTGTTTTTACTGACTGTACAGATGTCTGCCACCTTTGGCTGCAAAGGATGTAGTCAATCTGATTTTGGTGTTGTCCATCTGGTGAAGTCCATGTATAAAGCCGTCTCTTAGGTTGTTGGAAGAGAGTGTTTGTTATGCAGAGTGAGTTGTCTTGGCAAAATTCTATCAGCCTATGTCCTGCTTCATTTTGTTCTCCCAGGCCATACTTACCTGTAATTCGAGGTGTCATTTGACTGCCCACCTTAGCATTCCAGTCTCCTGTGATGAAAATAACATCTCTTTTAGGCGTGTTGTCCAGTAGGTGCTGCAGATCCTCATAGAACTGCTCTACTTCAGCTTCTTCAGCATCTGTGGTTGGGGCGTATATTTGGATCACTGTGATGTTAGATGGCTTGCCCTGAATTCGAATTGAGATCATTCTGTCGTTTTTTGGGTTGTATCCAAGCACTGCTTTAGCCACTTTACTATTAATTATGAAGGCTACTCCATATCTTCTGTGGTCCTCTTGTCCACAGTAGTAGATCTGGTGGTCATTTGATGTGAAGTGGCCCATTCCAGTCCATTTCAGTTCACTGATGCCCAGAATGTCTATCTTTAATCTTGACATCTCACCAATAACCACATCCAATTTGCCCTGGCTCATAGATCTTACAGTCCAGGTTCCAATGGTGTGTTGATCCTTAGAACATCGGATTCGCCGTTCACCACCACCACCGTCAGCCGCTAGCCGTCCTTTCGGCTTTGAGCTAGCTGCATCATCACGTCTGGGGCTAGTTGAGCTCATCCTCTGTTCCTCCCCAGTAGCATTTTGACCATCTTCCGACCTGGGGGTCTCATCTTCCGATGGTATACCGACATATCTCTGGTTGTACTGATCCATTTAGTTTTCACGGCAAGAATACTGGGGTGGGTTGCCATTACCTTCCCCAGGGATCGCATTTAGTCTGACCTCTCTGTCATGACCTTCCTGTCTTGGGTGGCCCTTCACGGTTTAGCTCATGGCATCATTGAGGTGCTCAAGCTCCAGCACCACGACAAGGTAACGATCCTTTGCTGAAAAAATTAAACTTAATGGTCTTAATACTGGACAAAGTGCAGAAGAGGAGGAGGATCACATAATTAAAAAAAAAGAGTGTTAGTGTGGACACCCCAGATTTTCTATTTCTTCTGGTCACACTTGGACCTCAACACACATTCCTTAGGATCTATATGTGGTACTTGATTCCCCAAAGGGCAATTTGACTTAGCAGAAATTATCTGACATTATGTTTCCTCAAATTAGTACCCTGTTACATTTAGGATATAAGCCTTGGCAGGGGTTACTCAAAACAGTGTTTTTGTTAACAAAAATCATGTAAAAGATTTTGTATATCATATATTTCAATCCTGACCAAAAAGATACTTTGAATTGATTCAATCAATTCACAAGACCATCACATTTTAATTCCTGTGAAAGTTCTCACCCAGTCAAAAGTAAGCAACCTTTGAATTGATTTGAATTGATACCTATGTGGACATAGATAGGTCCATGCTGCTATTTCTTTGTGCTATTGTACAAAATTTCCAGTCTGCCTATAATTCTTGCATGTTCAAGAGTTTCCCAGGGTAGCACTGAGTACAATGAACTATATTGACTTGTCAAGTTAGTGTGATACCATGAGTATTCTGCTGCTCAGTGGAACACCAACCTTATGCATTAGTGCTCTCCTCTGTACCTGATTTTGCCAGCTTATTGCTTTAAAGTTGTTAGTGTTCTCCGTCCATAAAAGATCCCAGCTGTGTATCATAAAAGCTTAAATAAGATGTTCTGCATGATCAAGTGCCACAAGAACACATACAAATCATTATGAATGATTGTAGAAGTGGAAGAGGAGATGAGAAACAAAGAAAAAGAGTGGGAATCTAAATTGAAGAAAAAAATAATTATAACATAACTGTCTTCATACATCCCCAGTAAAATACTTTTTTTTAGTTCTTGTGGTTGTGTCGCAATAATATATGCAATTTCTGTAAGAAAACCTCCTGTTACTCTGACACTCTCTTCAAATGTCCTCTTGGTTTAGGACATAACATCTGCTGAGCAAGCACTGGAACAGGCAGATCTGGAATATGATTTTCCAGGAATGTGCCTTGCTGTTCAGTCTTCCAATCACTATCATTCTTGGCAAAAGAAAGAGGATGATTAATGTCTTCCTTGTGGGGTTCTTGACTAGCCCAGAGGTCTATGGTGCTTATTTTAAGTGAGTGTATGAAGGAGCAGTCACATTCTTGGTTTCTTTCAACTATTTTGTTTCTAAGGCAGGCGCTTCACAGTATTAACCAGATTCCTACTTATTTTCAATCATTTCTAGTATACCATAGTTCTTAGCAGACTGTGCAAAAAGAGTAAGACTTGAATAAATGCTTATTAAACCTAACAATAGTCCACAGTTATTCTGAGCCACTTGAAAAATGAAGTATCAATCTAGGCCAAATTTCTGTTCCAACTAAATCAATATAATATTTTGACTACCAGCAACTCTTCAAAGTCTGAGACCATCATCTTGCTTTCTGGAATCTATTTAGAAGGCAGAAAGGGAGGAAATGCCAGAAGCCTTTATTACTGTGAGTATGTGAAAAGGCCAGCATCTTACATGAGTCAGGCTGAAAAAAATATCAGATACTTCTTGGAGACCCTCCATCCAAGTCCTTCTACTTCCTGAAATGAAGTAGCTTGTGAATAGAGACAGGATCTCTTTTCATCTATGACCTGGTATGTCTGAAATGCCATCCACGGAAGGCTCACTTGGAACCTTCCATAAGAAGCTGATGTCTTTAAATAGTTTTGTTTAAATTGCTTGGTCTTTCACTATATTACATATCTGTCTTTAACCTGATGTCTTTAATTGTATTTTAAGATACCTTTGTTGTTGTGACTGCTGTTTTTAGGATGCATTCTGATTCACATCCTTTTCCTTAGTAATTTTACAATTGTCATATGGTATTCTCATAGTTTTTAAATGGAAAGTGTAAATGTTTTAATGGAGAAAATATGCTCTACTCTGGATTTATAGTCCCTAACAAACCTTTTCTCTCTACCACACTGAAAACACTCACACCCATATGTATTAAAAACACATATAGTGGGCACATAATAATTCTTTCACATCTTATTTTTCAAGGTTTGTATCACAGCTTTTCTTTGTAGAGCTTAGGATGGTAAATTTCAGTCTTGTACAATCCCATGTAGTACATTGAGCGACATAGATTTGCCCAAAGCCATATTTGGGATGTTCCTAAGAAGAATAAAGTAAACTTTTAAACAAAGAAAGAACAGACAATACTGATACAAAAGCTAGACTGAGATGCACATAGCCAAATTCAAATTCTCATAGGAATATTTAGCATGTTAAAGGACTATCTCTTTAATTAACATGTTTGTTTGTTTGTTTGTTTGTTTGAAAGATAGCCACACATCTTAAAGTACAACTCTGGGCTCATGTTCTCCTGTTGGGTTTTACAAGCTGCACAGAATTTGGCCAGGTGGCATGCAATATCTGGTTGTGTATGGGATAGTAAGAAAGAAACATTAATCAGTTACCTGGAAAAATTGGGGTGGGAGTGAAATTAAAATCCCTATAATACTCATGAGAGGCACTTTGATATAGTGGTTAAAGGCACCATGATAGAAACTGGGAGACTGTGAGTTTTAGGCTTTAGGCACAAAGCCATCTAGGTGACCTTGGACCACCTTCTCTCTCAGCTCTACAGTAGGAAGGCAGCAGTGGTAAGCCACTTTTGAAAATGTTGCCTAGAAAACTACAAGGGCTTGTCCAGGCAATTGCCAGGAGTCATGAGTGACTTGAAGGGGCAGGTACACATAACAAAATCACATAGTAAAATAGTAAAATAAAGCATGCTAGCTCTGCTGTTTTGACTGCAACTGACTGACATGGGCATGTCTGTTCCTCTTAGAGATGGCACTGGCAAACCATTAAAGCAGGTCCAGTACAGGTTCTGCATTTTGCAGGTAACTCCAAGGTTGTGAGACAACTGGCTGCATACTACTATTCATCTCTAAGACAGAAGTAATTGGAAACTAGTTTTAGATTGTTTTGCAATTTGACATCCATAACTGGCTTAAGAGTCTCTTTAGCTTGTTTGCATTTCACTGATAAACAAGAGGTTTGAATGGTATTTGTTAGGGACAGTTAAGGAGATTAAGATCACTGGGCAAAAGTTTAACTTTAACCAGAAACCGACTATCTCCAGTTGCAGCCCAGTCTCCAGTTGCAGGTTCAATTGGAGTCTGTTCAACACAGATCTGGGATCTGGAATGTGGCTCTAAAAAAAGTTAGGTTACTGATCGGAGATGATTATCAGAGCAATACTGAGCAAAGGCACTCCATCTACTTCTAAGATCAATTTGAGATTGAGATAAAACCACCCATCAGCAACATCTAACAGGCTGGCAGCCACTTGTCAGCTAGTTTGGTGGGATAAAGATGCAGATTGTATAGATTCCTATCTAGTGAGTTAATATAAAAGCAATAGAATTAATTCCTTTCTGTGTAGAAATGGGGCTTGAGAGCTATTCCCATGGGTTGAAATTTACACACAGTCTTGTATTTTCATGTAACATATAGATGAGAAGGAGCAAACATCTATCTATGGCAGTGTTTCTCAACCTCGGCAAGTTTAAGACTTGTGGACTTCAACTCCCAGAAATCCCCAACCAGCCATGGGATTCTGGCAGTTGAAGTCCACACATCTTAAACTTGCCAAGGTTGAGAAACACTGATCTATGGTTTTCCCCATAGATGGAATAAAAAGCATACAGTACTTAACATCAATAAAGGCCATATGAGATGTTGAGAGATTATTAATGTATTTTTCCATCATATGCTGCAGATTAATGATTAAGCCTCCTATTTCAGAGTATGCTTACTTCCCAGTTTCCAATATAAGGGTGTAGCATATAGTTTACATATTTTGATTAAGAGGGTTCTGGAGCAGTAATTTGCAAGTTGAGTGCTGTTGTCTTTCTAAAAAACAAAGATGATAACCAAAAATGTTCAGTTGATGGGCATATTCACTATTTTGTTAATATAAGAAAAATGTGAGGTCCAAAATTAGTGTTCCTTATTTGATATTGGCCTTAACCATCTTGACTGAAACATAATTATAACCAGGAGGCTTGCTAGATTTAAGTTGAGCACCTGTAAAGAATTATTAGTATTAATGGCTAAACAGGAAGAACATGCCTTGTGGATGACAAAACAGCGTGGCTTCAGTTGCACTCTTGCCTTGCATTTGAATATGATCTGATAAAGCCATATATCTTCAACAAAAGCATTACAGTGGTTATGGGGAAAAGATTCATGGATCAGTTGATTAAGAAATATTTAGCAGAAGGTAGGAATAATAGATGGTTTTTACACTCTGACAGAAGGGATATAATGGAATCCCCATGGATCTTTATTGTGTCCATCACTTATTCATAAATAATCTTATTTATGTTCCAGTTTCCTAATTTTGTTCTTTTTGGCATTTTTCCCTCCCTCCCTCCCTCCCTCCCTCCCTCCCTCCCTCCCTCCCTCCCTCTCTCCCTCCCTCTTTCTTTCTTTCTTTCTTTCTTTCTTTCTTTCTTTCTTTCTTTCTTTCTTTCTTTCTTTCTTTCTTTCTTTCTTTCTGCTAAGTCACTGTGCTCAGTAATCCAAGTGTGGCTGCATCACATTTTTTTTTTTTGTAAAAGACTTTTAATACTGGCAGTTTTATTTTTGATCCCTTTCTTAATGGTCCCTAATATGGAAGTGACTAATAAGTTTATAAATAAATTAATAGGTGGAACATCACTTCCACATCCTCCAATCCTCTACTCTAGGACGATTCCAAGACTAGGGCACTTAATTGTTGAAAGCACTCAGCTGAATCCTGCTCAGTCATCATCCCTTTTTGATACAAAAATAGTACTTAGTACTACTCTTTTTTAAAGAAATAAAAAGAGCAGACAGTTTCCTTCCTCTCCAAATCTCAAACTGTTTTTCCCCCCAAATCTGTCAAACACAGGGACAATTCACTGATATGATTTCATTGACGCTCCTGGTCTTATTCATCCGTGAAAAATTTATGTACTGGCTTCACAGTCATATAGACAGTCAAAGAGCCAAATCATTAGCCTATTGTATGCTCGTTTATATGACCTGATCAGACCCAAAACATACAGCTACCCCATACTCTAATTACTGGAGTAATGAATAATTTCAAGAGCAGTACCATCAGGTTTCGTTTGCTTTGGATGAGAGCCCTGGAGATTATTGTAAATAATTATTGTGTTGTTTTATTGAGCTATTTAAAAGCAGAACATAACTGGAAATTAAAGGATACCTCTGTAAGTTACAGCCTGCTTCTTACACTAGATTCTAAAAGAGAGAGAGGGGAAAAAAAGATTTGAAAATTCTTTTCTCAAAAGAAAAGAATGCAGACTGCAAAGGAAAAATGATTTTTTTCAAAATTAGATGGATTTATTTTACTTGGATAATTAAAGTAATTAAGACAAGTGATACACATTAACACAAGACAAGGAGTGATAAACATTGATATAAACATGAACTATTATGTGTTAATACATGACTTTTACCCATTCTTATAGGAAATATGTAAACAGTATGATGAGGGCCAGGGTATAAAAGAGAGATTATCCAGTAAGCTGCTTCTTTTACTAGGCTCCATGTTAGAGCCTACCTTAGCTTGTCTGAAGGTTGTTCATTTAGGAAGAAGATACTATATATGACGTTCCTCCAACATTTGGAAAATTATTCAAGTAATAATAAAACAAAACAAATCTAGAAGACAATTTCTTTCCAAACTGTTGAAAAGTGGCAGCACAGTTCCTGCTGCTTAACTATCTCCAGTGGACAGGATAAAATAATTATAAAGTTGTTGACATATCCTAGCACTATCAACTATTCAAAAGATCCCTCCTAAATAATTTTTTATTTTCTGGTAAGAAGAGATATTTCTTTATTTACTACTTATTTATTTTTATGATTTCTAGAGCCACCTATCTCCCAGCAGTGACTCTGGACAGTGTGCAAAGATTAAAACCATCATAACAATATCAACCCAAGATGCCTGGTTAAACAGTAGCCCCCAAAACAGTAGCCTTGTCACCAACAGAGCTCACCCTAACTGCTTGGCCCAAATGCCCAGGGTCAGAGCCATCCCAATCTCTATGGGGAGGCTGTTCCACAAGGCAGGCACTGCCAGAGAGAAGACAAGATTTCGAGGTCCAACAAGTTGGCACTGTTTAGCAGGTGGGACCTGGAGCATGCCCTCTCTAATAGACCAGTGAGGTGGGCAAAAACCACAGAGGACAGGTGGTCCCACATATAGCTTGGTCCTATGCCATGTAGAGTTTTATAGGTGGTACCCAGCACCTTGAATTGGACCTGTAAGCCTACTGGGAGGCCACAATTCTCAAACAGGATCATACAGACTACCAGTTTTAATGAATGAGATAAGGGTGAATATTAGTGACCAGGGAGAAAACAGAAAATAACTTCAGGATGAATCAGATAGGTCATTCAGTTATAGTTTGGAACAGGAAGTGAAGCAAAGCAATGAGGCTAAATATACACACCCCTTCTATTCTGACCCTTGTTTGTTGGAATGCAGCAAAACTTATTTTCAGGTCAATATAAACACATTCTGATTAAGTGTTTCCTGTTGGCTGTCTCTTTGACCTAGTGCATTTCCTTTGCCAAAGCTTTGTTCAATAGGTATAAAAGTAGTGTAACCTAGTCAGGATGCTCCTTACCTGTTTCTCTATGAAGAACAAGTTCTCCTGTATGGAAATCAGGTGGGAATTTCAGGAAAGATCAAAGAGGAAAAAACAAGCAAACAAAAATCATTGTTTAAATCTTCATTACCTTGTATGGTAACATAGGCTGAACTTGCCACCATTCCTTTCAGATTAGTAGCTATACACTGATAGAATCCAGCATCATTCTCTTGCACTCTTTCAATCAGGAGACTCTGATTTCCTGGCCCTAATATTATACCTGCAGAATTGGAAATATTCAAAATAAATAGCACATAAACATGAAAAGTAGCTTGCCAAAGAAAATCATATTCTGATGGATGTTTGAGTTATAAACCAGTCTCAAAGTGTATGATGTCTTCTACAAAACAAAGACATTGTATTTCTTGTGAGATGGAGGTCCTTGTCACAGACAATTACCATGAGCTAGAAAAGGCAATTGGGATTAATGAGGAACATGTGAGGCCCCTCTTTCCAAAGAAAGAAATGAGGTTTTTTTTCTTCCCCTTTTCCACAAAGGAAATACTCTGTACCTGTTTCTGACAGGTGTGAAGCTCTGAATCTAGAAGATGGTTTGCCAAGGAGGGTGTTTCTGAACTAGGAAATAACCAGCAAGCAATTGTATGTGAGGATGTTGATAGAGAATTGTACATCATCACTGCCAACTGTGGACCATATTTTCATCCACTGAATATAATTTTAGAGAAACTGGAACAAATAACATTAGTAGTAAATTGTGCCCAGGATAAGAGGCAGATGTCTCCTGATAAATGTACTTGGACACTTGAAATTGAAATATTCATAGGTTTGTTCTTGGGGTAATAATGATACTGTACACCTTGTACTAGTTTCTAATCAGGTTGTGCTAGTTATTCTCCCTTATACCTGGTGTTATATGCAAGTGTGGGGCTTTATGCAGTGAAATACTGTATAAAAGCAAGCTGAGCATTATTTTAAATGTGCATGTGGATATTAATCACACATGTGATTTCTGTTCTTTGATATAATTAATAATGAAATATGTTTCTTTCATGAGCAGTAATGAATGGAAAGTACTTGATAGCTTTTGATGGCTATTAATTAGAATTCACACACCTGGTTGGGGTCTAAGAAAAACAGTACTGGGAATAGAATTTAGCCAATAAAATGACTTGGAGGTGGACTCCAAGCACTTATCTATGACCTTCTTATGAATGAAACACTTTCAGTTTATGACTAACTTGTTCCTCCTGTTCAATGTGCTTTTATGCAAAAAATGTGTTCCTCAAACATTACCGAAATGACTGAAGGTTTCAACACTCTTTTCTTTCTTGGGCTGTGCTTAAAACTTCACATTATATTGGAGTAAAGCAATGAAAGAGTACTTATGTGAATATTCCAGCCCAAGGGTACAGTTTAAGAAGGGTTTGAGTTAGTAAACAGCTAGAAATATGAAGAATGTTGGTATATTATCTCTCTCCTCTCTCCCCACCCCCTCTCTCTCACACACACACACACATCCTAGAAAACTAGAATCTGAAGATTAAGCTAAACCTTGGGTCAGGGATAGGATAATGAACAAGGAGTTTCTGAATGGACCAGAGAGGAAATCAGCTTTGTAGTTTGTAGCTCAATATTGCAGGAGAAGCCAGTTATACTATTTCATGGGAAGAAAAAAAAAGTTTAAGATAGCTACATCATGCAGAATTTAGAAGAATGTTGGAGCACAAATCTTAATTATGACTTCAGACTGTCTCTAAGCTTGAGTTACAAACATGATCAGGCCACTTTTATTGGGAAGGTCTTTGGACAATCTATACAATCTACACCAAGGACAAGGAACCAATGGTTTATAAGATCCACACCCACCCACCTTTTGCAATTCTCTTCTATCTTTCCCCCTCCAAAGTTAAGCCCATAAATAAATGTGTTAATCCCCCAAGAAGCTTAATGCACCTATTTTCTGAAAAAGATCCTCATTCCTGTTAAAAAGGCCGAAAATATCAACCGGCTCTAATAACATCACCTCATCACTGTCAAATCTTCTGTAACCCTTGATGGCTGAAAATATTATTTTGAAATAAAGCACAATCCCCATCTGAAAAGCACCCCTGAATGAAATATTCTTGAACTACATTTAAGATGCTTTCAAATAATTGGAGGACAGCCGATGTACAAAGTACAGGAATACCAACATAGGAAGAATTGAGGAAGCACCTCAACTTTGTTCTTGATAAACCACCCCTTTTCCCCAAAGGGCAGGCTAAAAGCTTGATAAATAAAAATGAGGTGCATTTTTGATGCAATAGCCACTATGCTGAATTCAACACTAGCAGTATCACAAGGCAAAACGAAGATGTAGATTCAGATGGCTTCTTCCAGACCAATGTAATGGTAAGCAGTACAGTCTCTTATATCTTTGAATTGTATATGCAGGAAAACGCCTTGGCTGGTTCTGCTGTTGAAATAAATTCACAAGACCAGCCCAGATAAATACACAGCTTCAGACCGGGCATTGGTTATCATTCACAAAGGCATTCAGATTAGGATCCTGGAAGCGTGATGCAAGGAATCCTATGTAGAAACAAAAATTGATGAGTATTGCACTCACCTGGTTCTTGATGTATCTGTTTGTTGTTTTTATACCACGATACCTGTGGCTTTGGCACACCATGTACAGAACACCGGAGGCTGAGAGAGTGGCTGGTGTTGACCACCTGATCAGTGACATTCCGAAGGAGGTATGGTGCTTCCTGAGCTACAAAACACATTAACAAATCAATTAGTACATTCCTAGTGCCATGGCATCATGCTCTTTTTCATCCCAATTGCCTGTTCTACATTGTGGTTGTTTTCCGATTTTCCTTCTACATGCCTATGCAGTTTTCTCAGTTTTTGATAGAAAAGCACCATTCCCATGTCAGTAGAAGAAAATGAGAAATACAGAACAGAAAATGTGAGCCCTGTTGTTGCTGTGCTTGCTTTTATTGTATATATAGAAAAGTGTAATCAAACTGCACCACCCTCTGCATATGTGCTTAGAAATAAGTCACATGGTATTCACTTACCCTCAATGCTAGATTCAAATTTTTATCCATACTTACTTGATCCTGGAAATAAATTGCACTGAAGCCTGTGAGATTATTGCTAAAAACTCATGCATAGGGTAGAACTGTATTTATATAGTAGGATAGCTTTCTAAATGCATTTTCTATTTTCTTTCATTTATAATCATTTAGTAGTGATAATAAAAAGCACTAGACAAATGAATGTAACTTAAAGATTTGGCAGGTGTTTTTCTACCAATTTAACAGTAAACTCTCCATAAAAAATAGAAGATTAATTATGGAAAGGAAAGCAAAATACTAGTTATGATAAAAACCAAAGAAATGCATAATAATCAGAAATGCAACACTATGCTATTAATACTGTCAGTGCAATTTGGGTAATTGCTGATTACTGTGTAACACATTTTTACCCCAAGCGAAGTGTGATGATCTTATAAAGTGTTGTGAATGATCTTATAAGATGGATTGGAGGTTTGATACCAGTGATCCAATAATGATAATGATAATGATGCTATGACATGATTACAGGCCAGTCCAAAACCTTTAATGGGTCTTTGATGTAATTTTTTAAAACACACTTCTCAAGTTTCTTTTATTTCTTAGAAGCTGTTTTCCCAATCTGATGCTTTGCAGATATTCTAGATTTCAACTCACATAATTCACACCAGAATGCTCAAAAACCATACGAGTCGTATCTTTCTATGTATGTGTGTATGTGGCATCTCCTTCAAGTTTTTTAAAAAAATGTACATATATCAAATATAATATCTGACAGATGCTAATATAATCTCTATACAGTTAAATTTGCTTCTTTGAATGAATTGCCATTGACCACCATGTAGGGTGTTTTAACCAGCAGTCACACAAAATGATTGGACATTTCAAATGTTATGTTTATTTCCCTGATTATTCATGAATTTTCAGGCAGCTTTGAATATTCTTGTTCCGACATACAACCATACAACTCAGATACTCTATTCCTATCCATCAGTTGTATGATCCTGTATACCTTTGCATACAAATAGACAATTTCTGAAAAATTCAACAGAAAATAGAGAGGAGTAGATGACTCTGAAGCGCCATTTTGGCTACCGCTTCAAATACCCCTTCTACAAAAGTGTCACATATTGTTTTCATTATAGCAATAAGGAATACTTATTGGTAGACTAAAATGCCTCTCAGACTGTTTTCATGTTGATGATTTTATGTTCCAATGTGATGGGATCAAGGTCAGCATCTGACTTGCTCTTACAATGGCTACTTCCTCTCTTTGTAGGAGAATCAGACTCCTACCAAGTTACGATGGGTCGTTCTGTCACTAATTACAACAAAACAAGAATTTGACAGAACCATATCTGTACACTCTCTTTAAAAAAAATTTATACTATCTGTTCATGAAAACACTGCAAACTAAGATTAAAAATGTGGCTTCTAAAAATATTCTCTGTTACTTGAACAGAATCTCTATTTTTCTACAGAGAATCCATTAAACTATGAACTGATTGGTGCTGTCTAACCAACCAGCAGCTTGTTTTCACATAAATTGGTTTGTTTACATAGCACATCTTCAAAAATGTTGAAGACCCTCTGAACAGTAGAATACTTGGAAACTACAATAAGTAAGAAAACACAACCACACATTTTTGATTGGTAAATGAAAACGAAGAGTGTGGACTTGAGCTCCACAGCAAGTGCATCTTTGGAAGAATCTCAGATGAAGGTTATTTGTATGCTGCATTGTCCAATTTAATCAAATATGTTAATAGCACTTTTAAAAGAAATCTATATTTACCATAATATTGGAATAAATTTTGGAGAGACTTAATGACAAAGGAAAATACTTAATGTATTTCTCAGGCTGGTATCTTTTATTTATATTTGTATGAAGGGTGATGGTGTACAAGCTATTATTTTGTTATAAGATTTATACTAGTTAATTACAAGAAATAAAAGATTTCTCTATTTTATCTCCCTTGTTCATCTCCTGATGTCTGATGCACCCTGGAAGCATTTTCATTTATTTTGTTTATTTCTTCCAAATAAGCTATCTATGAAATTGTGATGTTTTAAAAATACGTCCATTACAAAAGGGGATGAATTTTACCACATATATGAGTTTTGTGTTCCATAGGATTACTGTACAGAACGGTGCAATTGAGGCAGGTAGCAAGAATGGGGAAAAAAAGAGGTCACACAATCTAGATATTATTTCTGATTAAGTTTTATTTGTTTATAGCCATACACATATTGAGAAACAATTCCTTACTTTAAATTAGGTTGCATCACTCTTCATATTACTTAGTAAGGCTGTTGGTTTTGAAATAATTGGTTAAAGTAAGAATTTGTTGTTTCCCTTATTCTTACATGTGTATTTTCTGATTTTGACTTCAGGAATTCTCCAAAAGACCCTTAGAACTGGCTTTAGGCATTTTCACTTGACTGCAGTACTAATCTCTCTTTGATTTCAGCTGCAATCGGTCTGGCCATTCGGTACACAGTCAACAATGAACTTCTGCACTAGAGAAATTACTGTACAGTAAGCTGTAGCTTCTCTGATCCAGAAACACGAAGGGGAACCACAGGCATGATACAAATTCTTCTGTTACAATAATACAGTTGGTCCCATGCCTTCAGTAGCCAGACAGAGAAAAAAATATTAACCCTGAGACAGAAAAAAAAATTCACTTCACATAAACATGGTCAACAAATCAAATGTCAAACATTTCTGCACTCCCCCCCCTTTTTTTGCAGTGTTTTAAAAATGTTTCTTTTTAATTGCATTATGAGGTGACATATGATCAGCTCCATTTTAAATCAGTAAAATACAAATCTGAGGTTTAACATGCACGGTTTCTCCCATCATATATGCGAATGCTACATCATCCAGAGAAGAAGATAATGTATATGTTCCAATGCATATGCATTATTTAGTATTGGCCATGGGGCGGGTGGGGGGAGTCTAGGAATCCATTACCATGCAAGAGGCTTGTCTAAGCTTTTCCACAGCATCACTGAGATTGTACTGTATTATAGATTTTAACGTAAGCAACAATGCAGGAAAAACATGGAGCTACCATTGCAATTCATAGCTATTTCTGCATTGTCCAGCTCCAAAGAACAGAACCAGAATCCCTTCCTACATTTAGGACTTCCTATGGAGCATTATTGGATTCATGATATTAAGTCAGTATTAAACTCTAATCCTGATATCACTTTATAATATAGGCTCATGTGCCTGTTAAATTCATCTTGTAAAGCTGCCTCGAAATTAACATTTTTGGTGGATTGAATCTTAACCATTGGCAGTTTTTTTTTTCTTTATGCAACCTCTTAAGCTCTAATTTTCAGGTTTCTGCAAATTCATCAAATTTGTCTTTAGGCCCCCATCTCTAAAATGTGCAATCCTACTGGGGCTGCTGTTTCTCTTTTTTTCTCCAGAGCACAGTAAAATAAGCTCTGCTATCTTTGTAATATAGTTATCAGGGATAAGATTGGCTTCAATTGTATTAAAAATAGCTACAAAATCCTCTTTGCAGGAACATAAGCTGTTTTTGGATAATATTTTTTTAAAAATTGCTTTATAAAAGGTGGGATATAGGCATAATTTGAAAAGAGGAACCATTATTCTTTTCTTCACTCTGACAACTTCCAGGTAGCTAATTGTTTTCATTGCATTTTGGACTTCACAAAACTGGTATGGTGGGGAAATGCTATTGTTTACCCTGACCGCTTGACAAAAGCAATTCCCACGTGAACGACCAGCTTGGCTGTGGGACACGGTCCTGCTACCTTAAAGAAGGAAATGGGTGGGTGAGTTCTCAGGCACAAGAAATCACCATGTTGCCCCACTCTGTTTTCATAGCAAAGCCAGTTTTGTTTCCATTTTTGCTCCTGCTATTGTGATCCCCACATGTTTGGCTAAAATTTCTATATAATAATTAATCATACATGAACACCCCTCCAAAATATAATAGGTACACATTGTAAAAAAATAAAGTTATCAGATCTATTCAAAATAGTAGATTCTTTCTTATATAGATTTTATATTACACAGAAACATCTTGAAATAAAATCACAAAAGAGACTGACAAGAAACATTTAAAAGTAATGATAGATTATTTTTAATTCTCTATCAGTAGTTTAGTAATTTTAGAAATCTCATTACCATTTGGAAATGAAAAAGAAATGGTGTGTGTGTCTGTGTCGGTGTGTATCTGTGTTTATGCATATGTATCTATGTATGTATACATACATACAGACATTCATATGCTAGTAGCCTTAATTTTAAATTTAAATGAATTAAATATTTGCTATGATGACTGAAATCTGATTAGTAAGGGTAAATGTGGTAATTCTCTTTATTAAGTTAGTTTTAACAGCTACATATTTCTTCACCATAATGTCAATGAAGACTTTTCCCATTGATGTCAACACACTTTTAACATAGCACTATGATTTATTTGAAAGGAAAGCAAAGGGAGACCCACTTGGAAATCTCCCACAATTTATTTACTCAAAGAAAATAAAATGGGTCCAACTTTGATGGATTTAAATACTCTAATTCATGCAAACCGTGCCTTATTTCAACATGTTTACTTCTTATTTTAGATCCTCCTCAGAGCTTTCCCTGAGAAGAGTTAATTTTTAAAAAGATTAATATATTTAATGTAGAAAAATGAATTCAAATAAATAAGCATAAGAACTTGCTCAGCAGGCAATATTTATAAATCCACAAAGAGCAGATTAAAGTAAATAATACCATAGTCCAGTCAATCTCTCAAACTGAGCTGTGCTTATTCTGCACCAAAGTTAACTTATAAAGCGTCCAATGTTGACCAAAGTCAGCAGTCTTTCTATTTTTTTTTTTAAGTTTTCAGTTTATGCAGCTTTGACACTTGGGAGGAGGTTGAATATCAAAGCCGAAGACAGGCTGGATCCAAAGTTTTTCATTAGCACTTGGTGGGAGACTGCAAAGAACAATACAACATAACACACAAAATGCAATGCAGGGGGTGGGGAAATCTTCCAAATTCCAACTTCCACATCTTTGTCAAAGTAGAATAGGATTTTCTGAGCCAAATTGGAAGCCCAGGTTTAGGGACAGTTTATTGTTTACTTTTGGGGTGGAGGCCTTTTTCTTTTTTCTTTTCTTTATTTTTTTTTAGCATTGTTATTCCTCCTATGTCCAAACCTCCATATTTGGAAGTGTACAGTAGTGATCAATCAAGATTATATCAGTGAAGTGTCATTTTTTACTTAGTCCTTTATTGGCTTACATTGTGTTGTGTTGTACAATCATTCCTTGCGCTCTTAAATTTGCGGATCCGTGAGAAAACAGCCTTTTTGTTACAGCGCTCACCTCTGACTGTAACGTTTTTCTCTTGAAGCACTTCTTCACCAGTATGTAGGTTCCTTGCTCGGCAGACGTAGGTGCCTGAATGTTCAAGCGAAATGTTCTTGATGATGAGAGTGAGTTCCATGGAATATTCCTTCACAACTATTTTTTTAATTCTTGTTTGGTTGTTAGGTGTCCTTGGCAAAAGCCAGGTAATGTCTTTGTATAGGTATTTGTTGGCTAGGCAGGACAGCACTAGCGTTTCTCCTTCAACAGGCCCTTTCTTTAAGATAATAGAGAATCCATTTGGTATATCTGTCAAAAACCAAAGCACTCTTTTAGTTCATAAGAAATCTGGAAAAAAAAATTCTAGGGTATAGTTCAAGTATCCTTCCGGAAGCTGAAATTAAGTGGTGGTGGGTTTGATTAATGATTGAATGGATGACAGAAAGGGAAAAATGTTATGCTGCGCTGAATATTTTAACAGGAGTAACTGGATGAGACACACACAGTAGTATTTGTTTAGTCTTTGTTATGATCAAAGGACAAATACGTAAATGGCTTAAAATATATACTTATGCCTATTATTACTAATAGAAGAACAAATTTCTGATAATGCATATGGGCTTTCTGCTTTTCTTATCACTATCCCTGACACTAGGCATCTACACCTGATTAAGGCAGACTCTGCCCACCCTGTTCTTGAAGGAGACCCACTTAATGGTTTACATTGTATAAAACAGAAAAGAATGACTAGTGGCAAAGTACATTTCAAAAACTAAAAGCTTTTCCTGGTCACAGAAAAGTTCCTTGGGACTTGAACTACATTAAAAGGTTGTGGAAAAAAGCTGAAGTCTCTATCTCTTTGCAAATTTTGTAAAATTTTACAAAAATTTTACAAAAACCATGTTCAGAAGCACTCTAATGCCAGTGAGCACCATTCTTGCACTCTTGGGAACAGGAGTAGGAAAGGGCTAATGTATTTGTATCCTGTTCTGAGCATTCCAAAAGCATCTGTTGGCCATTGTGGAAACACATGGTGGGCTAAATAGAATGCCCTTTGATCCAGCAGATGAGGGACACGGTGGCGCTGCGGGTTAAACCGCTGAGCTGTCGATCGGAAGGTCGGCGGTTCGAAACCGCGCGGCGGGGTGAGCTCCCGCTGCTCGTCCCAGCTCCTGCTCACCTAGCAGTTCGAAAACATGCAAATGTGAGTAGATCAATAGGTACCGCTTCGGCGGGAAGGTAACGGCGTTCCGAGTCGTCATGCTGGCCACATGACCCGGAAGTGTCTATGACAACGCCGGCTCCAAGGCTTAGAAACGGAGATGAGCACCGCCCCCTAGAGTCGGACACGACTGGACTTTACGTCAAGGGAAACCTTTACCTTTACCTTTACCTTGATCCAGCAGAGTTCTAGTGAGGTTCTTCAATAAAACATCTATTTAGCTGAATGAGTGAACGGATTCAATTAATAAAAATGTCACTAAACTTCGCTATTCAAATACCATTTAAAGGAATATTAAATACAGTTTTTAAAAATTATCTTAAGATTAGAAATGTACTTTTATATACTCCCAATTTTTTTTTAAAAAAAACACATCCTCCATGGTAGTTGGAATCTGTGTTTTCTTTACTAAACTTTTTTATTTTCAGTGTTAAAATAAATATAATAATATATTGACTCTTACTGCATGTCATATGTTGTCAATTTTTTGGTTTGTGCTTTTTCGCCATACATTTTCAATTTGATACTGTATGGTGGATAGTATTTTTTTTTCATTAAAAGAGATTGCTATATGCAAATCTTGCCATATGTTGAGTGCTACTGTCATGTAGGGAAATATATGCATTGCAATGGCATTTTAGCTACTTTAGCCATATTAGAAACAACTGACTATTTTATCCCATTAATATTTAGATGCTGGCTGGTACTTTATGTCAGCTATGAGATGCTATAGAGAGCCAGTTTTGTGTAGTGGTTAAGGCATTAGGCTAGAAACTGGGAGACTGTGAGTTCTAGTCCTGCCTTAGGCATGAAGCCAACTGAGTGACCTTGGGACAGTCACTCTCTCTCAGTCCTAGGAAGGAGGCAATGGCAAACCGCTTCTGAAATCTTGCCAAGAAAACTGCAGGGACTTGTCCAGGCAGTCACCAGGAGTCAGCACTGACTCAGAGGCACTCCCAAAAAAGAGATGCTATAAATCAGACTTCACCAATGTTGGATTACAAGTCCCACACTCTCCACATATGTTGGATTACAAGCCCCACACTCCTCAACCAGCCAGGGACTATGCTGACTGGGAATGACAGTTAACACATCTGGATGGCTTCAGGAGGGAAAAGTGGTTGTAAGCAGTGGTAAGTAAAGGTAAAGGTTTCCCTTGACGTAAAGTCCAGTCGAGTCCGACTCTAGGGGGCGGTGCTCATCTCCATTTCTAAGCCTTGGAGCTGGCGTTGTCATAGACACTTCCAGGTCATGTGGCCGGCATGACTCACGGAACGCCATTACCTTCCCGCCGAAGCGGTACCTATTGATCTACTCACATTGGCATGTTTTCGAACTGCTAGGTGAGCAGGAGCTGGGACGAGCAACGGGAGCTCACCCCACCGCGCGGTTTCGAACCGCCGACCTTCCGGCAGCTCAGCGGTTTAACCCACAGTGCCACCGCGTCCCTACAAGCAGTGGTAGTGATTATGAAATATTCAGACACTTTTAAGAAAATATATTTATCATCAAAATCTGAAGAAGTAATTTTTAAAAATTCTTTGGAGGGTGAAAATTTACTTTGCCCTATGTACACATTTTCTGTATCCAAACTAATCCTTGTGGGTGTAATTTGATTCCTATAACTATAATTTAGTCAATTCCTATGACTTAATAGAGGGCCAGACAACATATTTTGCTGGGGAGAAGTTTATGATGCTTTTCTATAAATTTTTTTGAATGCTTTAAGATATTGGTAGGGATGTTACCTGGTTTTGGACTTCAGAAGTTTTGGAAACTATCCATGGCATCATCCATGGTGACCAGTGGTAGGGGGTTGAAAGGAGTATTATCAAAACATTGTGGGAGTGTCAGATTGCTTATCCCAGAGAAATGTTACTTCTAAGTCAACCCCTGGCAAATCATCAAATATGATAACATAATTTTTGAAATGATATATTACATCATTTAAAGAGGTAGTTATGCCTATTTCAGAGGCATAATAAACAAGTTGATTTTGTTAGAAAGAAAGGAGGAAAAAAGAGATACTTTCTAATATGCATTTACTAAAAAAAACCTGTTTTTTTTTAGCACCTCACAGTATTTATTAAAGTCTGAGACTAGCTGAATAGTGAGCGGCTGGAATAATGTAAAAGAGTTATATTTACTTTAGTGATTTGAAACTTCCTGTGGAAATCGCTCCCAGGTTTCCTGATGGAAGATTTTGTTTATCTTTGCCAAGCACCATCAGGAATCTCAAAATAAAATGCCTTTAGTGACACTGGTCAGCCAGGAGATAAGGCTGCACTGTTCCTGTCTCACCCTCGGTAATTGCAAACCCACCCAGGGTCCTGCTGCGTGCCAGCAGAGCAGCCCAACAAATAGGGGAAGGATCAGACTGAAAGGGTGGAGTGTGTGGAAGATAGAGAATGGGCCAGTTTGACATTCAGAGATAGCTAGGAAGACTATGGTAACTGTGATTATTACGAAGTCCCTAAAAATGAAATCTACTGAAAACAAAGGCTCCAGATTCAGGAAGGCTGGCCTGAGTAGACAACGGGGAAAAAAATTAAGACAGGACTAAGTTGTGATCAACTGATATCTTTTTCCACTTAGCTGTGTCTCTTCTTTTGTCATTGATGGGTCTCTTTTTTCTCTTTTAAAACCTAGAGGAGGTAATTAATGGAAGGATAAAGAAGCCTATTCTATATCAAGTTCATTATCAAACTAGTAGAAAAAAGTGATTCAGTGATCCACATTGATCTATGATCAACCCTGAACCATTTCCCTCATCTTATAGAGTAGAGCCTATCATCTTGGAGAGGTGCCCTTCATTCTGACTAATAGCAGGCAAAAAAGTCCTCCAGATTTTTTTCTGTTAGTTCTCATTCAGTCTGATGAAAGAGGATTTGCTTTAGAAATAGCCTGAAAGAACAAGGAAATTTGGAGAACTTCTTATGAATAGCATGTAGTATCTTTGTCTCTACTTAGTTACAAGGTGGCCAAGGGATTGTTGAATATCTTGTCTTTCACACATTATTACATAATCATTTCTCCAGCAAATGGCAGTCTCCCTGGATTTTCCCTTACCATTAAATCAGTGTTTCTCAACCTTGGCCACTTTAAGAAGGTTGAGAAACACTGCATTAAATCCTAAGGGTCCCTCTGGGTTTTTCAGTAGTAATACAACTGCCATCACTAAGAAGCTATCCGACTCGTGAGAATTTGAGAGAGAATGTCTCCTTCTCCTGGAGAAATCCATAGAAATTATTCACCCAGCATTTCTCATCACAAATGCAATGGAAAATTGGGAAAGGCCAATTGTGCCCGTGTCTAGTTTTGACTTCATTTTCTATCTAATTCATTTACTGTATGGAGTAGCAAAGTCTCAAAAGGCAATGGCCTCTTTACCCCTCCCCCACATGTTCCTGTCCCCACCTCACCATTCTCTCTCACTATGCCAGACTTAAAATGAAAACAAACTTAAAAGTTGTTGAAAAGCTAACAAACCTCTAGCAATCAGTCTAGCCCCAAAGTATCTATTTTGAATACACTGAAAGGAAATCCTTTTTAGCATCCTGGCCTTTTGTTCACAGCCATCAGCATTTTGTATTGGCATTAGTTTAAAGATATTTTTTGTTGTTGTTCTTCTTGTTCCCTAGTAAATCAGAACATTTAGGGTTTTTTTTTTTCAGTTGATTGGGAGGAGAAAATGCTAGCTAATTGCACTAGCTTAAGCTTGAACAATTTCACACAGATGCTTTTCTCATACCACAGCGTTTTTTTGTTTTTGTTTTTAGCCCATAGCAAGACCCACTTGAGTCTGGAAGAGTTTTTAAAAGCTTTGCTTTCTTAGTAGGGCCACAGGGAGCCATGGCTTACTTTGCCTCTGTTCATGTTCCTGTGAACACAGTACTCGTGTTACATCTAAGTTAGTGTTTCTCAACCTTGGCAACTTTAAGATGTGTGGACTTCAGCATGGATGGCTGGGGGATTCTGGGAGTTGAAGTCCACACATCTTAAAGATGCCAAGGTTGAGAAACACAGGTCTAAGTAAACCAAGCCATGAAGACTGAACCAGACAAAGTGTGAATAGCTATTTAGTGAAATGACTGCTTTCATTTTATTTTAGAGTTTAAGGTACCATTTGTTAGTTTTTAAGGTAAACAAATGTAGTATTGCATAACTTTACTTTTATAGCTCACAGCCTACAGAAAAACTTGTGCAATAATATTTTAAGATGCCATGAGATGCTTTGAAATTATAACAACTCCTCCAATAATTGCATTCAAGAGAGAAGAGAGAAGCAGTACTTAGCTGTTGATTATATTTACAAGCCAGCACATTAACACTTAAATAATATTAAATCTAGTTGCTGCATCCATCATAACTATTCATTAATGACAAAATGGCAAAAAAAGCCATAATCTACCTAAATGTCATATGAATTAGTGTAGCATGAAATATACTTCACCTGTTACTAAATAACTGATGTCTCTTTTGTCATTTCCCACTTTATTGGATGCTATGCAGCTGTAGGTTCCAGATGTTCTGGATTCAGCCACAACCAAGATGCTAGCAGTCTGTGAAAGGAATAATAGTTTTATATTTATAAGTTTGAAATAACTGTTTTTCACAGATCCTCCTAAATATTGTCTCTTATATGGTTCAATTACAACATTCACGCAATGAAATGCAAATTCTTTGTTAAGACATGCCACCCTACAAAACCTATGGAGATAATTGAACAATTAAGAGGAAAGCCATTTCCCCAAAAGACTTTATATTATCATAGTAATTGCATTGTGAATATATAAAATTAGGATGTTTTATTGTTTTATCTTATGCTTAAGATGCTGCAGCAAATGAGGTGTGGTACAGTGAGGTTACTGGGTCAGAGAGAAAAATTGGCAAGGAGAATTCCAGGAAAACCTGGCTCCCATTTGGGGAATGAAGAAGCAGCTAAGATAAGGAAGAGATTCTTGCCTTTCTTTCTCACAAATTAAATATTACATACAGTTGCAAAGCAATTAATAGTAGCTTTATCTGCAGCATAATAATAATTATTATTATTAATATTATTTTGGCATTCAGATTATTTTATAAGCAAAATAGAATCTATTCTTAGCAGATAGGGCCATTTAATTGTTGAAAATCATATCCAGTGCTTACAATTAGTGAACATTTAGAGATTGAGAAGATTCTGGAGAAGAAACACAAGTCTGAAAAATGAAGCTGTTGAGGGTAAACAGTTCTTGGGGGAAAAAAAACATTGTATGATTTTGCTAATTTTCAAAGGCTAAAATATAACATACTTCAAACTGATGGTCTGGATATTCCCTTAATGAAGTATCACTTTTGTTCTGAAGGTCTGCTTACAAAGCAAATTTTAGCTTTTGTGTGATTAATAACAGGGAAACAGCCAACAACGGAAGCTGTCGTTTTTACCCAAACATCGCATTCAAAAACAGACCACACTTTTGTCTGATTTTTTAGCCTTCCTCCCCACCACCATCAACAGCAGACTGCCAACATTTATAATGCATCCTAAAAAATAGTCACCAATATTTTCCAATGAGTAGCTAGTTGCCATAGATAGAGGTTGGTCTATCTATAGCCATTCCCTGTCTCCTATGTAAAAAAAAAACTTTTATAAAGAAATATTTTTCTGGCTATAAGGCTGATAATTAAACACAGACAGGTTTCATTTGCATAGTGTTCTTTGACAGCAAAAAGGCAAAGCATCTGCAGGCATGCAAGAAACACTTTGGACTACTATGGCATATAAACAAAGTTGATTCTTGCCTACACAAGTGTAATGCCAATGCAGGAAGATATGTATGATAAAAAAACCAAACACCCAAACTATCACAGACATTTCTTCCTAAGATTAATGTCATTTTCTGACTTGCTTCTTGTTGAAATTCACATTAAAAAAAAAATCGATGTTTTAACATGCAAGGATTAAAATGGCCTTTGCAGATCAACCTGTAACTCTAATGCAGTGTTTCTCAGCCTTGGCCACTTTCAGATGTATGGACTTCAGCTCCTAGAATTCTTTGCTGGCTGGGAATTCTGGGAGGTGAAGTCCACACATCTGAAAGTGGCCAAGGTTGAGAAACACTGCTCTAATGTCTAAGGACCACAGAGGGAAGGAGGTATATTTCATATATTTCTATCCCACATTAACAGCCTTCAGGCACAGAAGTAAGTGTTTTTTGAAACTTGCATGAAAATGTTTAAACTAGTTTTGTCTCTATTTTAAGCTTTGAACAAAGGAACTTTTCTAACCATCCCCAACCCTGCTAAAGAATCTCAGAAAGTTCCAAAAATAAGAAAACAAGAATATTTCCATGGAACCACTTGTGTTAATAAGGAACGGTTAGGCATTCCTATCTTAATAAGTTTCTCTCATGTTTAGATGTAGCTGTATAGAATGAATCTTACTGATATAAAGTAAATTATTAATCTGGCCAAGTATAAACAGCTGAAGAGTCTTAAACAAATGGAAAATTCTACTAAGGCATATTGTAAAATAGGAACTAACTCCTGATTCCTATTATTTGGTTATATTGCAGTTGTGGTTGTCCAGATCCTATTTTGTCATGTGTTTGGAGGTTCTATGTGATGCTGAAGTATTAGAGCAGGATCTTCCCATCTTTTCCCATCATGAGAAAAAAAGCTGTCCTAATACTGCAGCAATATAAATTGAGAAGTGACCCTGCTCAAACTTATTTATTTGTTCATTGAATTTATACCTTGTCTTTCTGCTGACAAATGGAATTCAAGACTCCTGATAAACATGTACATTAAAATGCTGTCTTCTTTGATTAATTATATGCCATCAAGTTGTTGTCAACTCTTAGCGACCACATAGATAGATTTTTTTCTATGATTATCTGCCCCTAACCTGTTCTTTCAGCAGAAAAGCTGTTCTCTCATGGAATTGTATGCCAAACTCAAGTTTTCTCCTAGCAGCTTACCTATTTCAGCTTCTGACAAATCACTTTCCTTTGCTCTCTAAACCTGGCCACAATCAAAAAACCTCTTGGTGGTTAACGATAGCTATAAATTAAATTATACATTACAATAAAACATTCAAGGTATAAAATTAAAGCTTACTAAATATTAAAAAAAATCAAACAACAGTAATGTAACCACAGAAACTGATGGGATCACTCATTCTCCATAGGCCTTCTGAAACAAGTCAGGTTTTAAATGCATATAGAAAGCAACAATATCAGGGTCAGTTCTAATTTCCAGAGGGAGGCTGGAACATCCACCAAGGAGCATGGCCTGAGAGCTTCACTCCCTCAGCTGATGAATATGGGGAACCAATAGCCATTTCTCCCAGGTTGTTCATATTGGGTTGAATCAGTCAGAACTTTGGTACAAGCTTTATTGCTTACACTTGGAAGCTGAGAAGGATCCAATTCTTGGCCTGAAACTCTAGGGAAATGCCCTCATCCTGATATATACTAGCCAGCAAATGGGCTGCTGCATTCTGGACCACTTGTAGCTTCTGAGGATCTTCAGAGGCAGCACCATGCAGAGCTCATTGCAGAGTGTGAAAAGAATGGACACTGGGGTGAATTCCTTTCTAAAAAGCACTTAATTCGGTCTGTCTTCCATTATTTGTTCTTTTTGCTCTGTACACAGAGGCTGACTTCTACTCTCCCAGGAAGGAAAAAACAAAAAGGATAAGTTGATTGTGCTTCCTTTTCCCAGGCTTCTCTGCAATTTATAAAAGAAACAGCTGTAGAACTCCCTGCCTCAGGAGTTCCGATGGTCTCCACCATATTAATTAATTTTAATATTGTTTGCTCTGTGCAGTTTACAAATATTCATATATTAAAAAAGCAGCTAAAGCCTCTAAATAAACTTTAAAAAAAAACTCTAAAGGATTGGGTAAAAAAGAATGTGTTTCACCAAGTCATAAACTGTAACAAGGACAGCACTAACCTCATCACCAATAGTTAGATAAAGAATTAGAATTAGCTGTTAATGTTAAGTATATCTATGACAAGACCTGAAAAAGATCACAGGGTGAAGATTAGGGAAGGAACCACAGTTTTCAGGTCAGGGATGGCCATTAGCTAAACATATACCACCACCTGGCTTCAAGGCCACCAAAGGCCATGCCAATGTCCTTTTATTTAGAAAGGTGAGTCAATGGAGTCTTAACCTTATACCCCAAAGGTTTTTATTTATTTGTTTGTTTACAGGGCTGTTCCAGTCAACCAACTCTGAGTGGCAACTTCCAAATCTGTAATTTGGGTTAAAACAAAGAGTTAACACCTAATAGTCCAGAATGAAAATCCCAAACATACAGTATAATCAATTATGAGTATGGGAATAAAACGTGCCAAAAATGGTTACATTTCCAAAGGGACAGCCTTAACAGTCCTGTCCTGAGGCTTGGAGACATAACCAAGTCTTCACTGACTTTCTGAAGATCAGAGGGATGGAACCATTTTTTCTTTGCATTGGCAGTGGGCAGTCAACCATTTTGTATGGCTTCTTTTTGGTCTACAGTGAAAATTCTAGTCAAGTTGACTCATTTCTGCGCATCTTTTTCCACGTCTAGCCCAGAAATCAAGTGTCAAGAGATCTGTGATTTACTGACAGGTCCTTTTTAGGAAATACGAGTGTTGGAAGTAGGCAGTTCTACAAGTCCTCTAGGTCAGGGTTCCTCAAGCTTGGTAACACTAAGCTGTGTGGACTTCAACTCCCAGAATTCCCCAGCCAGCTTCTGGGAGTTGAGGTCCGCACAGCTTAGAGTTGCCAAGGTTGAGGAATCCTGCTCTAGGTCAAGACATGTAAGATTTTATATCATAGTGAGTATCTTGGACTGGGTGCAGAAAGCAGTTCCTAACTAAAGGAGCTGTTCAATATGGGGATGCTTGGCCACCTCCTAGAAGCACCATTCATCATCTCAGTGCTGCTGCATTTTCAGCTGTTTGCAGTTTCCAGACCATCTTCAAGATCTGCCCCGCAAGCAGCACATTTCAGTAATCCAGCACTGAGGGTTATGCTTCACCAATGCCAGACTTCTATCTAGCAGAGAGGGCAACAAATGTATCCATTTTCTTGTCATCCATGTAGTAAGGTTGTACAGCATCAATGCCACATCAGAAAGGATTCCCAAGCTGTGAAACTGATTCTTAAAGGGAAGTGCAATCTGTCCAGATCAGACACGTCTCTCAAATCCTAAAATCCAGTCCCTAGTTATCTAGGAAACCACTATCACTAAGAGCATAACTTTTTCCTACTCAACTTGCCTGGTTAATTTTTAAATTCATTTAAAATGGAGGGGGAAGAAAAACTCATATTGCGTTATATTGTTCTTAACCACCCTGTGTATAAACTCTAGAAGTGTAATACCTGTCTGTCTTCCTTCCAGCCTTCTTTCCATTCATCCAGCAAGTCACACATACATACATCCCCACTGCCCTTCTGTCTTAAATTGTGAAGTATTTTTTTTTCACAATTGCCTCACCCTGGAAGAGGTTTCATATTGTGTTTAAACCATTTTCCAAATCCTCTCTTTTGTTAAATGTCTTGCAAAGACTTTTTAGCTACCAAGACCAGGCATTGGTGAAGGCTACTAAACTAGCATCATATTTCTTAACACTTCATTCAGTAAACAAGGGAATTATACATTGTCATGAGATGGTGTGGCTTGGAATTTCCAGTTTTTGGGATAAGATTTACACCTGTGAAGGGATCTTTGATAGTTTATTCTACTTACTACATAACGCCTTGATTATTCTTGGAGTCTATCAAAATGAGAATTTAAACATTCTCAGAGCTCTACTGTTCAATGTGAACAGTCCCTTAATACAGGCAAATCCTTAGCAGTGATTGGAGAGGCCTAATTTCCATATACCTGAGGAAAGATGTTGCATCATTTGCATATTGTTGTCACAATTCCCTATCCAAAGTGTCTTACCTTGTTCTTCCCCTCTATTAAAGCTGTTCTTTGTGTAATGCTTTGGATTCTGTTTCCTGTAGTACTTCCAGATGTCAAGACTAGTGGACTTTCTGAACTGGAACAAAAGTCATACCTATGACAGGATAAATGAGAATGAAGCAACAGTTTCATAAAATAGAGCAGCAAAAATGGTAAGGCATTTCCATCAACAGGTATCAGACTTTGTCATGGCACCTAGCCGGATGATATACCGCTTAAAACAGTGTTTCAAATTTAAATCAGGCTTCCATTACTAAGCTTCAAATTGTAAGCCTGTACCCACTGTCTTGCATGTGAAACTTGTTGAACACAGTTAAAATTATTTCAAAGTAAACTCATGGTTTTTCATTAATTAGGTAGCAAATTAAATCAAAACATTCAGAATATCATCTTATAAAAACATGCTGAGATAAAGGACAAAATGTCCTTTAGAAAACATGCAGCCATATCTAAAAATATATAAGTAAAAATTATAGCTCTTTTAATCAAATAATTCCTAAATCCTTAAACTGATCTGAACACAACTGAAATTTAATGCAAATGTTTCAAGCCTGCACAAGTGATCTTTATCCACATTCTCCATTACAGAATTATAAATAAGAATATTTTATTTCAAGTTTTAGGAAGGTTTTGACTTTTCAGATGGGATTTATTGATGTGAAAGTTAAAGGCAAGAACTGAGTTTCATTTATAAAAACTAAATTTTGAAACATAGGTACTATGATATTCCAAACTGATTTTCCAAATGATACTTTTAATTTAAATTCCACTTTGCGGAATGGCTCAGAGTAGTTTACAGCACTGTTCTTCCCCACTCAAAATGTTTATAGTTCTATACTGAAATGACTCACAATCTAATTTATGCTCAACTTTATTTAAGCTCTGTGATAAAAGTATGCAAGCACCTGACCCAGCAATAGCATTTATATTGGAATATCTTGCCAAATGACTAAAGATTTAAGCATCAGATCTTTCATTGTCAAACTTTCCAAAGAACAGTCCCTGAAAATGACAACTCCATGCTACATAGTACTCCATTATACCCACATTGCAGATATTTTTGTTAATATAGTAAATGTTTAATCACCCACATATAATTTGTTCTTTGGTACTGTAATGACTTGATGGCACATAATAGCTTGAGAATATATCCCATGCAATTTACATAATTTAGGAAAAATATCCCAAGCTATAAAAATATGTAATTTAAATGAAAACATTCTTTTTCTTTAACATTGCAGGAATTATTGAAGTCCTTTTGTTACATAATTAACTAACTTTTAATCAAAACATTCAGATGTAGCTTTAATGGAAATAGTTCTCCAAACCTAATTTGTCACATATGGAAAGAAATTTTGAGAAATGTTCATTACATCGTATCTATCTATCTATCTATCTATCTTCATATTCTTTTTGGACGATATTCTCATTTTTATTCCACATTTAGAGATTCATTCCCTCATGGAATGTCAGAGTCTTGAGCTCTTGTAAAACCTTTTATTTTTCATGATTAGGTTGTTAATATTTATCAAAATTCTCTTTAAAGCAAAAACATTCTTGTTATTTTCCCTTGTAAATAATTCTCTTCCACAAAGTAGAATTTAAAATTAAATGTTTCTGTTATTATCATTGGCAGTGATCCCTGATCAAAAGGAATCAAAACTTCCCAATGGCCATAATTTTCTCAATTGTTTATGTCAGTGTTTTTCATGCTGGCTGGAGAATTCTGGGAGTTGAAGTCCACCATCTTAAAGTTGCCAAGTTTGAAAAACACTGGTTTAGGACATTGAAAAAAGCAGCAACTTCTCATTGTTATGCATTACTGGAAATATAAATATTATAGATAA
Organism: Candoia aspera; assembly: GCF_035149785.1. Taxonomy (NCBI): domain Eukaryota; kingdom Metazoa; phylum Chordata; class Lepidosauria; order Squamata; family Candoiidae; genus Candoia; species Candoia aspera. The sequence goes on along the minus strand of NC_086157.1, from coordinate 93,930,855 downwards.
CATGAAAGCACTTTTCTGTGATCTCCTCCTCTGCATACCCACCAGGTTTATTCTCTGAACCTTCCAGGTTAAACTTGGGAGACATAAGAGGGAAATACTGCTAAGAAAAATGTGTGTATTGATTGCAATAATGCAAACAACTTGATTGTGTGTTACTTTTTTCTACTTATACCCCACAGTAACATTTGACTGCATGCAATTCTTAACAGCCTTTCACAGAAGCTTTAGGGCTCTCAACTGCTATTTCAAAGCTCAGTAAAACGATCAGTAAATGAATGAATGAATAATAGATAGGTGGACAGACAAATAAGAGATTGATGAACAGTCTTGCTTTTCACCATAAATAAAGTATCTTCCCAAATCATTGCCAAAATGGGAATGACTGGAAAAGGTTTTTTTTGTTTTGTTTTAAATTAATATTGTGTTATATTATGGTATTATAATTTCATAGTTCAAAGATGATAGTATTATAGATTTAGAAATAATTTAATAAATGGTTAAAAACATATGCGGAGTCACAAAATTTTGCACACTGAAAAGAGTAAAGTAAATGTTAAGTTTCAAATGATCCCATCCATACCATATTCGTAATAGCATGGGAAATCAGTTGGAATTTGGCATATAGTTTACTGTGGATGAATAGTGTTATTTAGCATGAGGTTGGATCTCCTAACTTTGAATGGCCTGACTCAGTTAAAAGGTATCTTCATAAATACAAATAAGCCAACACTCTATACAAAGAATCCTTAACATGTTATGCTGATACCAAAGAAAACCCGATGTAATTGTGAAAAGTGCCTACGGCAGGTGATATCCTGTGTGTTTTTATGGACAGAACATATAATACAGTATATGAAAGCTGAATGGATACTGTTCAGTGAACACATATGTTCATATATGACATGCCTAGGTGCTTTTCACAATACCAACAAGAATAACATTACCAACAAAAGACTGGCTAGAAAAAGGACTAAACTTTTCTTATGATGCATGGGTTTTATAAGAATTTGCTAAAATTTACACATTTCTTTATAAATGGGAAAATACCTGAGTATTGTACAAATCAAAATGAGGAGAAAACAAAACAGAGATATTTGTCCCTCCATGCAGGGAACTTGAGCACTTACTATTAAGATAGGACTAAAATCCTTGTATATCAGCCTATGTCTTTGATGCTCAATTGGTTTGCCAATCTGATCAGTTCCTCATTTGTAACACCATATGGGAGTGTTTCTCAACCTTGTCACCTTTAAGATGTGTGGACTTCAACTCCCAGAATTCCCCAGCCAGCAGTTGAAGTCCACACATCTTAAAGGTGACAAGGTTGAGAAACACTCCCATATGGCAAATAGGTTCATGGGACAGCCAAGCTAATTATTATATAATCTTAGAGGAATAACTCTACATCTGCAGTAGTTGAGGACTGCTAATGTTTTTCTTTGCCATTGTTTGAATTGGTTCTTTTTCAAAAAGAGGTAAGGAAGCAGATTTGAAACCAATCTGGTTGTTTGGTTATTTATTTATTATCCTGTCTATGACAATAATTCCAGACTTTTCTTCCTGTTTTTAAAAATACTTCTTAAGGTGTCATTCTCCAGTCAGTTTAAAGAAGCTGCTTTTTAAAAACTTGTGCAACACTGAATGTTATATAATACTTATATTAATAATGCAAAACAAGAACTACAACCTCAACAACCTACCAAAGCTTTTTGGTGCTAGAAGGGAAAGATGCCATCAATACGCTGTCAATGAGAGTTCTTGATGAACTGCCATGGCACAGAGTACTACATGTGCAGATTCCTATTACCCCATCTTCTTAGCTGCCCTCCTCACCCTAAAGGATGAGATGTTCTCCACAAAGTGGACCTATTGAATTTAGATACTGCAGAAGGGTTGAACTTTCTTTTGGATACATTCCTTATTCCTTCATAAATGGAAGAAAAGAATTTGATGTTAAGGACACAGGAGAAAGCAAAATAGATTGGCTGGGGAATTGTGCAAGTCGAAATCCATACATCGAAAAATCTTGAAAAATCTTGAAAAATCTTGAAAAATCTTGAAAAATCTTGAAACTTTGTCTACACTGGTCTAAGCCCAGCTGGATGGCTACCTATTAAAACTCATGCAGTAGCAGCAGATTCATTCAGAATTTATGAATTTATTATATACTTTGGTTTTTACTGTTCTTTATAACAAGTATAATAGGTGAATTATTTTATGTCTTCTGTTGGGAATGCAATGATGGCACTTCATTGCAAACCTAAAATCATGAACAAAGTCACTTTTGACATATTCCAGGATGACATCCCAGGATATATGTTGGATATATAGCCTTGCTGCTGCAATTGAACTAAAATGAAGGCTAGTTTAGGGGGAAAGCAAGAAAACCAGAAGCATAATGGTGGGGGGATGGTTCTGTGGTTCTGGTAAAGATATGCTTCCTCTTCCAGAAAGTCTGAATATATTGACCAGCGCAGGGTCAGGGGAGAGCTGGATTCCTTTCATGTCTATAATCAGGCTCCAGCAAAATTAGGAGGATCAGAAGGGAAAAAGAAAAATGAAGAAGAATTTGGGGAGAGAAGCAGAGGAAGAGGTCCAACCAAAGCAGCACAGGGCTGAGAGCTGTGACAGATTAAACTAGGTTTCCCTTGCAGAGTTCCTTGCAATTACGTAAGATATGAATCCAGAATTTTCTTGCACACATCTTAGTTGCTTAGCCATGTTATTTGTTCAAATTTCATCTTGTTACTTTCTAAAGAAGTTGTGTGATGTTGATAAATGGTTGGAAATGACTGATAGGAATCTAATGTGACGTACAGTCATGTGAAAAAAGACCAACATCAATAAAGATGCTAAATCCACTGTAGTCTTGACTGTATTCAAGTTTCACTGTAAGTCACCTGGTAGTTTCAATAATGCATTCACTGTGAGATATAACCCACTCAGTACTGTCCCCATTGATTCATTCACCATATAAAATAAATGAGCCATTCTGTTTGTAATCAGAATATACTAGCTCATGGAGATAGCTAATATTTGGAAAGTATCCAAGACTTAACAAAAACTAGTTTTAATAGTAAATACTCAGAAGCTTTGAAAGGTTTTTTTTTTTTAATTCTCAGATTTATCCAATAAATCAAGATTTATCTCGGGGGCTCCAGTCATTACTGACCTTGAGCAGCTTACATATCCTGCCTGGAAAATAAGATTAAAACAATATATAAGAAAAAGTAAAGGAGGAGAAACCCAAAACAATCTTAGATTTTATATATCCATAAAATGATCTTGCTGATTAGCCAAGGAACAATATCATTCCATCCACAAATAAGTAAGGCATCCCCACTCAAGATGTTACAGCCTCATAATGTATCTGTCCTCAAGGCCCTAACAGCCTTCCTAAAATCTAGCAGGTTAGGTCTAAACAGATTTGGGGGGAATGCTGTTTCAGGCAGAATTGAAAAGTTGCTCTTCATGGATGGTATTTCTGGAGAGAGGGAACTTAAGGGGAGCCTATTCTTCCTGCTTTTACTGGATGGGCAGACGCAATCAGGACTGGGTGGTCCTGAAGACACTATCGTTTTCCCTTTACATGCAATTTGGAAATAAAATCATAGCTTTGTTAGATACCCCAACTCAAGAGAACATGGTCCAATCTACTGTGAAAATCTTACTTTTACCAGGAAACATTTTATAATTCATCTACCTACCTATTATGTTTATATGCATACCATGTATGTATGTTTAAAGATCCAGCTGATATGTGCTTGGGAAAGTATTACTCAGCTTTGGAAACTAGAAGTCATTAATTCTAGTTTCAATTTCCACAGAAATCAAGAAAGAGGAACAAGCAGTTAAAGCTGTAAATCTAATAATCCTACATTCAAGAACACTTGCCACAAACCAGCTTGTGAGGAAAGGTGTACTTTCCAAAACAAGATCCAGCCCCCAGGGGGTACATTTTCTATGTTTTGATCTTATGGATCTACATTGAATTATATATATATTGCTATAATATATTGCAGAGTCAGTATATTGCTGACTCTGAAAAGGCACATATGCCTAGGACATCAACAAGCAAGCTCTTGAGAAGGAATCTAGGACAGAGGGGGAGATGGGGAAAAGAGACATGACTCTTAAGGATACATCAAACTCTTAAGGAAGTAAATTGTGCCATGTTTGAAGATGCAAAGATAATCGCTGTGCTGGGAACCGTCTTATATACAGGAGGAAGCCAAACAACAAGAGGAAAGCAGCACATGCTCCTAATTTCGCACAGGAAGCTCCTAGCACCTCCTGCCTAAGTAAGATAAGAAAACTCCCATGGCCTGTTCTGGACAAGGCCACTGTTATCACCCTTAGCTTCACACTGTCCTCTCCCTACTCCAGTTTGCTCCCTTAATGAGATCTTACCTCCAATTGCTTGTAGCTTGCCAAGTACAATAGAATGATATATTTATAACTGTGGATAGGGACATTTTCCAGGCTGAAAGTTTACTACATGTTACCTTGATATTTGTCCATACATTTAAAGTACAAACTAGTTTATTGACTGCCAGGACTACTGATATGCAATCAAGTAACAGGGCTGCCTTATTAGAGCTTGGATCACTCATAAAGACACAACTGTTCTGCTTCTAGCCCGAATTCAATACATACATTGTATTTTACAAGTTTAACATTTCAGATAAAGGAAAGCTCTGATCTATAAAATACTACTGAATAATAAGTTTTGAATAATCACTATTGTCTGTAAAAAGATTAGTCTTAAGACATCTTAAAAACCTGCTAGGAAAAAATTCACAGCAAGGTCAGATATGGATTTTCGCTTTTTGAAAAGGATTTATAGCTATGTTTTTCAAACATACACAGAACACATTTTTCAGTGTGCATAGAATCCAGTAAAAGGAAATGTAAACTGTGACACAAGCTACTATTAAAAACAGCCATATACAACTTTGCAAAACCTTTCTGAGATATTAATTATAAGAAATATTTGGACAAATCTTGCTTGTTTATGAAGCATCCTGAAATTATGGATGATTTTCAAAAAGACAGTGTCATTTTGGGAAAGACTACAGAGCTTTAAATACAAAGATAAATATTAGTGATTTTCAATGCATGAAAGGAATAAAAATGATTCCATCTTTTTTCAAACATAGAAGGTGAAACAGCTTCTTTCAACAATACCGAGTCATCCTCATTTACAAGTTGTTGCTGTATTTATTTTCCTCATCAGTCGTCACTTCAATATGAATTACTTCTTTCAGAGAAATCTTTCCTTACTTCGTGAGCCGCATACCTCAGTACCTCATTTGCAACCCTCATCATTCCATGACTGTATCACCTTTCTTTGGGTGGTACCGTTGTGGGGCCATTTGCATCCCAGAGGCTTCCCGTTCCCCCTTGAACCTTCCCTTAAAATTTTTCCGCCAAAGTACTGGAAAAAAATAGCCATGCTCTTTCAAACAATGTCACTGCTGTACCAGATTACCTGAAAAATTGTTCACTACTTTCCTGCCCTTGATGTCCAGAGGCAACAGAGTGAAGTAGGAGATCTACTGTGATCAGAGAAACATAACTACACATGCTTGAGGAATGTCTTCAATGATTTGTATTTAGTAATCAAAATATCATTTTAGAAGAACATTAAGTAAGGGATTTGTGGCAGTGGAATCTTGCTTATAAACTCACCAGCAAAATTGCCAGAATTACCCAATGAAAGGCATACAATATTGACTCAGCCAACAAACTGATATCCACATGGTCCATACAGAAAGCACAGAAAAAACATCCGTTGGCTAGAGTCTAACCAATGACAATTGTACACTTGTACTGTCTGTTTCTTTTCCATCTATGTCCTTCATAATTTGTGCTACTTAAGAAGGCTAATTGGAAGCAGAGAATAAATCTATGTGTAATTAAAGCTGACAATTATGCACCGTTGACAGCTGGCCCAAGTTCATGTGAACAACGTAATGTAAGAGTCATCCACAAAAGGTCCCATGGTTGCCTGTTTTGACATTTATTACAGGGAGTTAACTAAACATTTATTCATACCTATTTGTCACCTGAACCAATTCTAACACAACAGAGAGTGAAACAAAACATTTTTGGCAGTATTCTAGGGAAGGAATCTTCCTTATTAAACCACAACCTTTCTAAGCTCATTGTGGCTGTTATATGCCTTTGCTTCCTGAATGAATCAGTGACCGAATGTTTCTAAATGCAATATGATGGCATATTCTAGGGATTACTCAACTTCCTATGCCCAATGGATTGTGCTATGCCAGGCAGATAAATGTTGTATTTTACAATTTCCAAGCAGTTTTATAGTCTCTGCACATTCGTATTCTGCAAATAGGAATGCATGCATTGTTAGGTAAAAGCAGCAATGGGTCTACCAGAAAAGAAATCTGTCAGGAAAGAAAAAGGAACTGATTCATTCCCTTCCCCTGTCCAATTACAGACAGTAGTAGGGGCAAACAAAAAGTCATGTTGCCTTTGTATTTGAATATTTCCAAACTTTCTATAGAATCATAAAGTCGACAAGGCCTTCAAAACCAATACAGGAGAAGTTTCCTTCCTTGGGGAATCGTTAGAGGGGGCTTCATTTGCATAGAGGGAAAGAGACCTGCTTATTTCCTTATCTAGAGATTCCTATATATTGGGGCCCTAAATAGGGGTGTACATGGATACAGTTGCATGGGAGAGGAGGTGATATTGTGAGGGCCTCCCCCAAGGAATTTTGCCAGGGCCTTCTAAACCTCCTGCACTCTGACTGACAACTGTTTTTGCTGCAACACTCTTGACAGAAATGGAACATTGTGAGTCAAATTAGATGCAGCATCTTTTAAACAGTAAACAGCTATATGAACAACCTTTTTAAAAAGAAGTAAGAGTTTTCCCTTCAATGCGAAGAGTGCCTGAAGTGGAGTCCACTAATCTGGATCATATTCTGTCACTTCTAATGCTTGCAGAGTATTTGTTGGCTTGTTTGTTTGTTTATTTTGTGCCTTCAAGTCAGTGTTGACTCCTGGCAACTATCTGGACAAGTCCCTGCAGTTTTCTCAGCAAGATTTTCAGAAATGGATTGCCATTGCCTCCTTCCTGGGGCTGAGAAAGTGACTGGCCCAAGGCCACCCAGATGGCTATGTACCTAAGGCAGGACTAGAACTCCTGGTATTCTAGTCAGGTGCCCTAACCACTAGACCAAACTGGCTCTTGCTTGTAAGATTATCTCCCTTTTTCTTACCACTAATATCTCTGAATAGTTACACAAGCTGCTATTAGTGTACAGAACACTGGAAGTAACAGCTCCGTTCCCTTCTTTGTTCCCCCAGTTCTATACAGTTCTGGGCACCACACTTTATGAAGGATTCAGGAAAATTTGAGCAGGTTCAAAGAAAGCAATGAGGATGATCAGAAAACTGGAGACTTACTCTGACAAGGAGAGACTGAGGGAATTTTAAGTGTTTAACCTTCCGAAAAACAACTGAAAGAGGAATATGACAGCATTCCTCAAGTGCCTGGACTGGTTTCACTCACAATGCACCATGACTTAGACTCTTTCATTCAGAATGCAGGAAAAGAGAATGGTTTGAGTCACACAGGGAAGGAGATTCTGATTAAATGTTGGGTAAAGCTTGTTAATAGTAAGAGAATTCCCCAGTGAAACCAGTTAATAAGGAAGTGAGGAGGAAAGAGGGAATGGCCTTGAGGGACAGGAGGAAGAGCCACTCACAAGGTAACAGACAGATACTGTAAAAGAAACATGACTCTAAGCCCTTAGAACAAAATACACCAGTTATTACTGTTATAGAAAGGAAGGTGTGGTCCATCAATGTGGCAATGCTGGGAGACAATTGAAACGAGGGAGAATAACAAAATACTGTGATTTACATTTGAGGTTGAAAGATTATGAAGGAAGAAATAGGTTGTTATACTGATCATAATTGGGACTGATCACTGATTGTTATACTGATCATAATTGGGAATAGCAAAAGGATTCACTAAATATTTGGAAAGTTTAAACCTAGTATCACCAATTTTACAACCCTTCTTAGAACAGCATCCATTGTACAGAAATACTTCCACAACTGCTAGGTCCTTCAAGGATTCAAATCATTGGAGTCATCATCCAGTCAATGAGAGTGCGATATTATGTGCAAGCACACAGTGTAACCTGATGGTGAAAATATTTATCTACAATATTAGCTATGTTTCTCTTTTTATCTAAATTGGACTAAATTGAATGTCGAATTATAATGGAAGAAAAAAATCAACCACAATAATACCAATGTATGCATTTTTGTTTGATCTTTCTCCATTGTTTTCTGGATTTAGAAAATGATGGTAATAATTTAAAGTAACACAGAGTCAATGAATCTGATGATTCAAGTCTTTGGTTCATTGGAGATGCATCCAGAAACTTTCAATGACATTTCAACATTACCAGCAGATTAGTTAAAGAAACTGTCACTGAATTAAATATGTCACTTCTGACAAAAGCAGACAAATGCAAATTGCCATCATGATGTACAGTCAGGTTTGCATTGGTTCCTGTTCTCTGACCTAATAATTACTTGAAATGTCTGTTATTTTTCATGGCAAACCAAGGGCTTCTCATTAGAAATTGCATAGAAATGCAGCTAGAAATGCATAGAAATGCAGTAAAGGTCATCAATTCTGTGTCCTAAATAATCCCCATAGCATATGCTTTAAGCTACCTTTTCCTCTTAATTTAACGGATATTCTCATAATTATACTTTTCATATTTTGAATCTTATATGTGCAGAGATGTATGCTACTGCTGCTACTTTCCACATTCTCCATTAACTGCTTGTCTCAAGCTGGTTGGGAAGCATGCAATGGTGATCATGGGACCACTGAACACTGTGATGGTTGTAATTGTGCACCAGTTGTGAAGCGCTCAAATGATGATCACATAACTGCGGAATGCTGCATTGGCTGTAAATGCACGTATTGGTCGCAAAGCTGGTTTCTTTACACATTGTAACTTTGAATGATTGCTAAACAAGGCAGTTGGTAAGCAAGGACTACCTATATATCTATTAGACTGGGCAAAAGATTTCATATATCTGCAGTTTCAGCTTTAGCACATGTGCAGCTGCAGACAGGCTTTTATGAATGTGTAAAGTAAGTTTTTCACAGTTATTTGCAGTTGTTTGGCTGGAAAGGATCCTCAACCCCAGCGAATAAAAAGGTCAACCTGTATTATATGCATTAGCTGACCATCTTCTCTACTACTACTGCTTCTGTGGTATAAAGACCACAGTAACTTGACCCAGACTACAGTTTGTAATGAATCCCATTAATTGTGATTAATCTACTTTTAACAAGTAGCCTCACACTCAAATTGACACACAGTCTAAAACAAAACATTCATGGAATGTCACGTTGTTGTGCCATCCAAGACCATCTCATGCAAACTCTTGCCTAGATCAAAGATGAGCCTGATTAAGCATAGAAAAAGCTGGGCATAGAAGGTATCCTTTTTGGTAAGGACACATTTAAATAACAACAACAACAACAACAACAACAATAATGCATATGGTTCTCTGATTCTAAATCTTTAGCCCAAAGAACTCTGGAGAATATGGATAGGCAAACAATGCAATAACTAGAACCAATGTACAATAATGCATAAACTAACTGGTTGGAATTACAGAAGCCTAAGATTAAATACCAGTTCACCCATTGGATTACTTTGTGAAACCAATTATCTCAGATTGTTACATCTCCTGAATAAAATCCATCTTGTACAAAACACAGCTTATTGGCAATATATAATGATAAATAAACATCTGAACTTGGTTAGTGGAAGATCCTGAAATCATCTACTGACTAGGAATCAAAGAGCCACCAAGAGGTTGTGTCGTCTATGTCCCAGGAAGAACATTATGGTATGGTGGAGACCAACCTGGCCCTTCATATAAGCATGAGAAGGTCAGCCACAGAGAATTTGAACTCCTGAATGAAAGACAGGATACAGAATTAACAATAGATAAATTTGCTTTGTAGATAGAGCATTTGACACCTGCCACTTCATTTGCAAGGAATTTTCCAGCAAGAAAATCTTGTAATTCATTTTGGAGAATAAAATTCAAAAAAACAAAACAAAAGAGATAACTCAATAGCAACCAGTTGGACCCAGTCTACCCATCATGCATAATGCACTCACTGAAATCAGCAGAATGTAATTTAGTTATTTTTAACTTTAGTCCCTGCTTTACGCATATCTGTACGAGCAGAAATCCAGAACTGACTCACAGAAATAGACTGGATGTTTTGAATTGTTTCAAAAAAACTTAATGTTGGGAAATATATTCTCCAGTTGGATAAATGCCAAAAAACAGAATGCTCTTGGTTAATGAGCAATTATGAGCAATGGGCAATAACTCTTTGTGCCTTTTTAAGAAGATGGTCTACAGTGGGAAAACAGTTCAAGGCGCTGTGGACTGACGACTGAATATTACTGAAAATGAATGCAATTAAGTGCAGATTCATGTCAGAGGGGTTTTTAGCCGATTTTTCCCCATTTCCTGCATTAAAAAACCAGATTGCTATAGTGAATGTTCCCATACTGAAGTAGTTTTAAAAGGTCCTCAGGGTAAAAAGGCATGATATAAATGGAAACTTTTATTATTGCTAGTTATAGAAATCATTTGACAATGTATATATATTTTAGATGCAAATCTGTTTTGAATATCACATGTAAACTTTTTTTAAAAACCTTTTTGACCCAAAACGGTTTGGAATCTTTTGATTAGTTATTTTACCTGACCTTTAACTTCATTATTTTAAAATCCCAAAGATGTAGTGTTGTTGTTACAGCAGAATTTTGGATTCAGGAATTAGGTTGTCATTTCATCTGGTCAAATTTCAGGAGTATTCATTAAAACAAAAGGAAAAATAAACCAAACACATGGAACTTTCGACACTGAAGTGTGAGTATTCATGTTACTCTATTCCTTTCCCTTTCCCTCTAATTTTTCTTTGAGTGAGTCAATAACTTCTTTCACTGAACATTTTCAATTTCTTTATTAGGTTTTTTTTTTGGGGGGGGGGGGTTCTGCATGCCCTGATGTCTCCCAGTTACATGTGTGAATGGTGCCATTTAGCAATCACCTCTGAACATCAGAAATAGATGCAGCCATTTTCACACTATCCAACATCAAATTAGGGTTTTTTGTCTTTCAATAGAATAAGGGTTTCCTTCAGGTAGAAATTTCATCTGCTACCATAATTTCCATGACTGAGTCACCTTATAATAGAAACTTTCACACAGACTTCTTCCACATCAACACCAGCATCACCCAGGAAGGCCTACATGAAGATTTACCTCAGGATACCACAATAAACCTGGTGAATATTTTAGGTAATAACTTGAGTGTTAACCTAGAAAAAATACTGTTAAATAGAAAAAAAAATGGCTAGTATGAATTTTGGAAACATCAGACTTCCTGAGAATGAACACAAGGAGGAATTTATGTACCATATTCATGATTTAGAATTTATACTGATAAATGAATCAGCACTCAAATTATAAATTGGGATATCACTGTGACACTAGGTGTTAGAGAACTGACTCCCAGCTGGGTGTGTAACACCGTTCTGTGTAAGACACTGAATTGAATAACACTTTTAAAAAGATTTCTGCAAAAGACCATACCTTTGTTATTTCAGGACACAATAGTTCACTTGTTGTGGTGATATAAAATCAGAGCCAGTGTCATGTAGACCTCCACCCTTCTGTAGAAAATGGACTTGCTTTCTTAGCAGTCATTTAAAAGGTCATGTAAAAAATGTCATGAAGAAACACTCAACATTTCCCAGCTCAAGGGAGTCAGATCTATGGACAGTCCCACCTAACTACACTCTCTGACAGCTGAATTGCCCAAGTTGAGAGTCTTCACCACAATGGGGTTACAATTCCTAGCTGATATGACCAATACAGACCCATGCTGACTGGTATTGAGAGAGTCAAGAGCCAACACATGTAGAAGACATCTGCTTGGGGAACACTGCTTTACAGAAACAGCTGTTCCTGCCCCTATGATAACTTTGCTGGGCAAAAAAAGTTGAGGGATTATTACTTCTCTTCAGACTTGAAACTGCCATAGTGGCTTTGTCTTTCAGTCTTTCCTCATCTGCATCTAACTACAGCACAAGCATGTCACAGCAACCTTTCAGAACAATGTCTTTGTCTGATCCCAAGCCCATATCTAAGTCAGCATGAAGTCTGTGTTAAAGTCATGCTTCCCCTTAATGCAACACAGTTTTGCTGTGGATACCATCTAATGCACTTTACTGACCATTCCGGTACAGTCAGCTTAGCATCTATTGTCCACTTTAGCTGGTGCAAGCCTGTCTGTCCTCTTCAGTCTCTGGCAATATCTTCTGCTTTGGCAGCAGGAGAGTGTCTTTCAAACCAAGCTCTCATCTTTACCTGCTAGCAATCAGACCCAATCACTGGCTGAGGGACCTGGATCAGCCTGAACAGCAGCTGTCCAGTGGTGGCAGAAGTGGGTGGGGTAGAGGGAAGAGTTTACATGGTGAACTGGGAAAGAGGGCTGTCTCTTTCTCTGCTGCTTCATGAAACACCTTTCCCTACTCCTGTCAGCTACTATTGGGGCTGATTTTGAAGATGAGTTTAGCGTTCTTTTGGAATAGCATTCTTTTGATGTAAGCCACTGAGTATCATTTGGATTGCAGAAGCATAGAAGTACTGTGCGTTAAACAAACAAAGAAACAAACAAACATTTGATATCAGCTGCTTTTCAGTCTCCTTTGGAAGTTAATGGTGCCAGATTTTTTTTTTTATTCGTTAAATCATGTCCAATTCTTGGAGACTGCCTGGACAAGTCCCTGCAGTTTTCTTGGCAAGATTTTTCAGAAGTGGCTTGCCACTGCATCCTTCCTAGGGCTAAGAGAGAGTGACTAGCCCAAGATCATCTAGCTGGCTTCGTGCTTAAGGCAGGACTGAAACTCATGCTCTCCCAGTTTCTAGCCTGGTGCCTTAACCACCCCACCAAACTGGGTCTCTAATGGCACCAGATACTTGCGCTCAAAGCAATTTAATTTCTGCCCCAACCACATTAATGAGAGTGTTCAGTGCATGTTTTCCTTTTGATTAGTAATGCTTGATAGTAAGGCAGAGAAACAAAGCCAGGGGACTCCGCCAATCCCTGCTCTTAATGCTCTGTAGGCAGTAGGCATAAGGACAGCAGCATTTACCAACATTGTACTATGCCAGATAGGGTTTACCAGAGCGGGCAGCAAAGTTTATGCCAATATATTTACTACCAGCAAAAAGACTATTGGATAGCACTTTTGCTCAGTTATAAGGAAGAGCTTTTTGAGTCCTCATTGAACTGTGAAAGGAATTTGAGGAAGCCATGTATTAAATGAAACTGTTTTTAGCATGGTTTGTTGAGCTAAGCTAAAACCAAACCCAGCTGATGTGTTTCCTCTCCCACTCAAAAGAGTGGGAGTGTGTGAATATGGAGCTTTGTCTCAGAGATTGCATGCTGTCTTTCCCCACAGTCACATGAACTCTTCAACTGTGAAGCAGATTTCAAACAGTCAGTTGGGCTGGACGTTTTCAGTCTCTTGCATAGTCAACTTCCTTCTCTTCCACAGTGTAGCCTCCTGTTTCCATTCATATGTCTTTCATTGCTCATTTCTCCTTCATAACATCCTTCTGCTGACATCTGGTCCATCTCCTTGGAGCGTATTTCTTCTCCCTCTTGCCCAGCCCCTCCCTTCTTTTGATTTTTGTTGTTTACAGAAATAAATGGCACCATGTTTTTCTTGGTAGAAAACCCAGTGGTATATTTTAGTCATATTGGGTAAGCGGACGTTTGTGGTGCATCCCCACACCAATTCTTGGGAACAAAATAAAGGAAATAAACAATGGCAATATTATTAAAGATGGCAAGTGGGGGAAAGTGATGATGGCTATCCTTGAATATGTACTATGCAAAAGAAGATGAACTAAGACCAGCATACTGGACCTCAGAAGAACAAATTGTGATGAACTCTGTAGGAAGATAGATCTTGAAGTTCTAAAGGAGAAAAGTGTCCAGGAAGAATAGGAAATTCTACAAAATAAGATGCTGAAGACACGGTTAAAAACAATCCCCACAAGAAGGAAAAATAGAAGATGTCTAAAGAGGCATCTCTTTATACATGCAGAGTTATCTGAAGTACTGACATATATAGGTGAGGGGAGGAGGAACATATATAAGAAATGGAAGAAGGGGAACATAAGCAAAAAAGAATGCAACAAAATCTCCAGAAACTATAGAAACTCTTGTCAAAAAAGTCAAAGCTCAGAATGAGGTGAGTATGTTGGAAAAACAAGAAAAGCCTAAGAGAAAATGAGAAGAAGATGATGAATGAGTGTGGGTGAGAAGGCAGACATTTTAATCCCTATTTTCAGTCTTCTGTCATAAGGAAATGGAGCCCTAGCTGGTTATGTTTGTGCCACTGGGGGGAGGAAGAAGTGCAGCATAGCACAGACAATGAAACAGAGAACCCCTGGAGGACTGGGGAGAAAACTGGAGAACAAATGTCACCACTGTTTTCAAAAAGGGAAGACAGAGGACTCAGGAAACTACAGATCTGTCAGTCTGACATGTATACAAGGCAAGATCTTCAAACTGATGATTAAGCAGCATGTTTGTAAGCATTGTATAGGCATGCTACAATTTCAGGGTAAAAAACAGAGCTTGTTTAATTTCTTCTCATCTCAATAATGTCTTAACATGACCTGCCCAAGGAACAAAACTAGTAATACTGATGAAGTTGGGTAATGAAACATCTGCAAGCAAACAACCAGGCTCAGAGAGCGCCAAGAACTCCACAGTTAAACCAGCTTTTGCCTCATCAAGGCATCCCACTTCCTTCTCTATGTAAGTGACTTGTAATACCAGTATATAATTACTTTGAACCACAATGTTTAACCTTAGGTAAAGGTAAAGGTTTCCCTCGACGTAAAGTCCAGTCGTGTCCGACTCTAGGGGGCGGTGCTCATCTCCGTTTCTAAGCCTTAGAACCGGCGTTGTCATAGACACTTACGGGTCATGTGGCCAGCATGACGACTAGAAACGCCATTACCTTCCCGCCGAAGCGGTACCTATTGATCTACTCACATTTGCATGTTTTCGAACTGCTAGGTGAGCAGTTTAACCTTAAGACATCACAAATATATTAATTTGAATTGCAAATTGTATGAAGAAGACTTTTAATAACAACATTGGACAGCAGTGATAGAATACTGGAAGCAAGGATCTAAAATGCTCTACCTTGTTCTGGAATGATTCTGTTGACATGGTTGCCAGGTCCATTTGATCATAGGTTGAGGAATACCATAAACAATGCATGTTAAAATTTGCTTAGTTCCTAGTTGATAGAGATTAGGACCAGGAATTGATGACACTTTTTCATAAATCTGAGGTTTCACTGTTAACAAACAAGAACAGGAATAAACTGAAATTTTATTCTAGAATAACATAGAGTGAATTTGCACATTACTGTCTCAAAAGAAAAACTAAGACTTTGGCCCCTTCCACATGCAATGTGTGTTGATGTGTTGTCTGACATCATTGCTGCCTGTATGTGTCCCTATAGCGCAGTGGGGCTTCCAACAATCTTGGAAAGTCAGAAATAAACTCCTCAAGGTAATCAGTCTGACTTCTACTTCAGAAGTGCTGCAACAGCAGTTTTTCAGGGCTTGCTCTGGAGCTACAGTTGTAGGTTGTCCAACTTGTCCTAACTCCTGCCTCTAAATTTCCCCCTTCTCTCCAGAATCCAAGTGCCTGGGCACCTCCTTCCAGCCCATTCTTCTCCAGCAGAGAAGCAATTTTGCTGCTCACTTGACAGTGACTGCCCTGTTTATATTTTTTCCCCCTTCTTTTTGTAAGAAGCCAATGCAATGAGGTGAAGACGAAAACAGGGCACTGGCTGCAGGCAGTGCTGCTTGGCTCAAACAAGCAGTCTTTATAGACACTTGCATGGTAGTGCAGCTCATTGGCTCATCAGCTGGTGACACAAAAGCTGAGTGTGGAAATGCTCTTTTCTAGACACTAATGTCTTTGTCAGATAATTAGTGAGTAACCTTTTTTTTTATATCAGGCACACAGTTCACAGCAGGTAACCCATCCTTCAACCCATGAAAGGATAACCAAATCCATAATTGCTTATGATGTCACTACATATGTTATCTATGTAATATATAAACATTTCATAGGAAACAAATGTTACACATTTTTATGGATAAGGACCACATTCTTTGACAATGGAATCATATTTAGAATGTTTATGTTTACTCCAAATTCAACAGGACTTAATTTTCAAATAAGTGTTTGGAGAATTGCAGCTTACTGTCACTGATATCAATAGTACTATGGACTCACCATTTATTCTGAGTTTTATTGTTAAGTTTTTATGTAGGTTCCACTGCCGGGTGCTCAACATTATAGTGTAGTTTCCTGCATCTTCTTCAGCAACATGTTTTATGATTAGTGAGTAACCTTTAGTTTTATATCGGGCACACATTTCAGCAGCAGGTAACCCATCCTTCAACCTGTGAAAGGATAACCAAATCCATAACTGATTATGATGTCACTACATATGTTATCTATGTAATATATAAACATTTCATAGGAAACAAACGGTGCACATTTTTATGGATCAAGGACCACACTTATTCTTTCGTAGCATGCTAGAGGCACACTTCATAGTTGAGGCCAGGATGAAGAAGTAGGTACAGCAGGGATAAAAGCTGAAATTGATATAATTTACATTACATTAATGTGTTAATATGATTACTTTCCAATTGTGCCTTTACTAATTTCCCACTTATGGCAATAAAAAATAGCAATCCCTATTGACAGGCACTGAATAATTTTTAGGGGACCCATATCCAAGTCTTCTGAGGACCAGATTCAGCCCTGCTGGGTAACTCTGATGTAAGACATTGAGGGTTTGAGGAACAGATTAGATTACAAGACTTTATAAATGTTTAAAAGCTAATTAATGGACAATTTACTGGTTTTATTCGAAATTCATCTGGATTGAACTACATATTATATGAGCAATATGTGGCTGCTAATAATCTTCATTTTTACTCATCTCCTCAGTACTACTCAAGTACTACTTGTTAAAAGAAATGTGAAGTAAGGCCGTGAAGACCTGGCTTTGTGCCTGGGCCTGGGGCCTCGAAAGTGTGGATGGTCCTGTCTCTTGGCTGTATTAACATTCATGCATTGCTCGCTTGGCAGCCATGTACAGTATATTTATTCTGTATTTATGTTATATTTTAACTCTTTTAATTGTAATTGTTTTAATTGTTTTATAGTTTTATTGTTGTAAGCTGCCCAGAGTCATTCACTGAGATGGGCGGCTATAGAAATCAAATAAATAAATAAATAAATACATGTTTGAAGTATTCATGAAACAATATGTCATACATTACTTTTATTAAATATTGTTAGGGAAACACATGGATATAGGAAAGTGATAGGAGTTAGAGCAACCACAAGTCCCCTGGAGCATGTGGAATTCCCCCTGATTTATTTCTTTATTAAAAGACATTCCAAGTTTAAATTTTCTGGGGAATATCAAACCATTTGAATATATAACCCCCCAAAAATCCCCTATTTTAACACTAAATGGGTATGATCAAAAACAAACATGGCAAGGACCTAAAAGAAGAAGAAGAGATCAAGAAAAGGTGGCAAGAATATACAGAAGACCTGTATAGGAAGGATAACAATATTGGGGATAGCTTTGACGGTGTGATCAGTGAGCTAGAGCCAGCCATCCTGAAGAGTGAGGTTGAATGGGCCTTAAGAAGCATTGCTAATAACAAGGCAGCAGGAGACAACGGCATCCCAGCTGAACTGTTCAAAATCTTGCAAGATGATGCTGTCAAGGTAATGCATGCTATATGCCAGCAAATTTGGAAAACACAAGAATGGCCATCAGACTGGAAAAAATCAACTTATATCCCCATACCAAAAAAGGGGAACACTAAAGAACGTTCAAACTATCGAACAGTGGCAGTCATTTCACATGCCAGTACGGTAATGCTCAAGATCCTGCAAGGTAGACTTCAGCACTTCATGGAGTGAGAATTGCCAGATGTACAAGCTGGGTTTAGAAAAGGCAGAGGAACTTGGGACCAAATTGCCAATATCCTCTGGATAATGGAAAAAGCCAGGGAGTTTCAGAAAAACATGTATTTCTGTTTTATTGACTATTCTAAAGCCTTTGACTGTGTGGACCATAACAAATTGTGGCAAGTTCTTAGTGGTATGGGGATACCAAGTCATCTTGTCTGCCTCCTGAAGAATCTGTACAACGACCAAGTAGCAACAGTAAGAACAGACCACGGAACAATGGACTGGTTTAAGATTGGGAAAGGAGTACGGCAGGGCTGTATACTCTCACCCTACCTATTCAACTTGTATGCAGAACACATCATGCGACAAGCTGGGCTTGAGGAATCCAAGGCTGGAGTTAAAATTGCTGGAAGAAACATTAACAATCTCAGATATGCAGATGATACCACTTGGATGGCTGATAGTGAAGGGGAACTGAGGAGCCTTATGATGAAGGTGAAAGAAGAAAGTGCAAAAGCTGGCTTGCAGCTAAACCTCAAAAAAACCAAGATTATGGCAACCAGCTTGATTGATAACTGGCAATAGAGGGAGAAAATGTAGAAGCAGTGAAAGTGTCATGAGTAAGGATGGCGAGCAGGGGGCTCCCATCCAGACTGTCAAGCGCATGCATAGCACTGATGAATTGTTCAGCCATTCAAAGAGACACAGATCGGGGCCGCCTTAACCCTTGGGGGTTATATGTCTGGGTTTTCCCATGCTTCTTCAGTTTGTTAGGATTCCTGTTAAGTACTAGCAATAAATATTAGAGACCAGTTCCTTGTCTCAGTGTGTTTCCTGGTTGTTAGGACAGAAAGACTTTGTATTTCTAGGTGCGAAGATTACTGCGCATGCTGACTGCAGTCAGGAAATCAGAAGACGCTTAATCCTTGGGAGAAGAGCAATGACCAATCTTGATAAAATAGTTAAGAGCAGAGGCATCACACTGACAACAAAGGTCCGCATAGTTAAAGCAATGGTATTCCCCATAGTGACATATGGCTGCGAGAGCTGGACCATAAGGAAGGCTCAGAGAAGGAAGATCGATGCTTTTGAACTGTGGTGTTGGAGGAAAATTCTGAGAGTGCCTTGGACTGCAAGAAGATCAAACCAGCCCATCCTCCAGGAAATAAAGCCAGACTGCTCACTTGAGGGAATGATATTAAAGGCAAAACTGAAATACTTTGGCCACATCATGAGAAGACAGGACAGCCTGGAGAAGATGTTGATGCTAGGGAGAGTGGAAGGCAAAAGGAAGAGGGGCCAACCAAGGGCAAGGTGGATGGATGATATTCTAGAGGCGACGGACTTGTCCCTGGGGGAGCTGGGGGTGTCGACGACCGACAGGAAGCTCTGGCGTGGGCTGGTCCATGAAGTCACAAAGAGTCGGAAGCGACTAAACGAATAAACAACAACAAAAACAAACAAAATAAGAAACTGAAAATAACTCCAAGTGTTTGAAATGTCATATTTAAGGTCAGCATTTGAACGATTCTGTGTTACTTCCCTAAACTTCTCAGTGATACTGAAGGTCTATTATATTGAGTGCAGTGGTTTGGACTAAATCCTCACCCAAAATGCAGTAACTATTTCTTTTGAAAGTCAGCCTAATTGGTTAAACTCCATGACAGACCACCCTAAAAAAAGAGTTTCCTTCTCCTCTGATATAATTCAATTACTACTACTACTGCTATGGCTCTCAGCACCTTTTCGAAGCCCCCATCCCCATACACCCCAGTCATAGAAGATGAGAGGGTATAACCAAGTGTGATATTTGGGGATCGGATGCCACATCACAAGTGTATGCCCAACAAAGCACACCATGTAAAATGCTACAAATGGCTAATTTGCCAAAATTTATAGTAAGATATTTTTAAAATATATGGTTTAATTTTAGGTGTTAAAAAAGGCTAATTAAAATTAAATATTTAGTATAATAATGTTAAGGTCTGCTCATTACTTTACTTTAATTAACATTATATATTATTTATTTGAGGTATTTCCTGCATTTCTATTCAATCTGAGAAACTAACAAAAACTGACATAAAAAGAGAGGAGAGGAGTTGTTGTTTATTCGTTTAGTCGCTTCCGACTCTTCGTGACTTCATGGACCAGCCCACGCCAGAGCTTCCTGTCAGTCGTCAACACCCCCAGCTCCCCCAGGGACGAGTCCGTCACCTCTAGAATATCATCCATCCATCTTGCCCTTGGTCGGCCCCTCTTCCTTTTGCCCTCCACTCTCCCTAGCATCAGCATCTTCTTCAGGGTGTCCTGTCTTCTCATGATGTGGCCAAAGTATTTCAGTTTTGCCTTTAATATCATTCCCTCAAGTGAGCAGTCTGGCTTTATTTCCTGGAGGATGGACTGGTTGGATCTTCTTGCAGTCCAAGGCACTCTCAGAATTCTCCTCCAACACCACAGTTCAAAAGCATCTATCTTCCTTCGCTCAGCCTTCCTTATGGTCCAGCTCTCGCAGCCATATGTTACTACAGGGAACACCATTGCTTTAACTATGCGGGCCTTTGTTGTCAGTGTGATGTCTCTGCTCTTAACTATTTTATCGAGATTTGTCATTGCTCTTCTCCCAAGGATTAAGCGTCTTCTGATTTCCTGACTGCAGTCAGCATCTGCAGTAATCTTTGCACCTAGAAATACAAAGTCTTTCACTGCTTCTACATTTTCTCCCGCTATTTGCCAGTTATCAATCAAGCTGGTTGCCATAATCTTGGTTTTTTTGAGGTTTAGCTGCAAGCCAGCTTTTGCACTTTCTTCTTTCACCTTCATCATAAGGCTCCTCAGTTCCTCTTCACTTTCAGCCATCAAAGTGGTATCATCTGCATATCTGAGATTGTTAATGTTTCTTCCAGAGATTTTAACTCCAGCCTTGGATTCCTCAAGGCCAGCTTGTCGCATGATGTGTTCTGCATACAAGTTGAATAGGTACGGTGAGAGTATACAGCCCTGCCGTACTCCTTTCTCAATCTTAAACCAGTCTGTTGTTCCGTGGTCTGTTCTTACTGTTGCTACTTGGTCGTTATACAGATTCTTCAGGAGGCAGACAAGATGACTTGGTATCCCCATACCACTAAGAACTTGCCACAATTTGTTATGGTCCACACAGTCAAAGGCTTTAGAATAGTCAATCAAACAGAAAGAGATGTTTTTCTGAAACTCCCTGGCTTTTTCCATTATCCAGCGGATATTGGCAATTTGGTCTCTAGTTCCTCTGCCTTTTCTAAACCCAGCTTGTACATCTGGCAATTCTCGCTCCATGAACTGCTGAAGTCTACCTTGCAGGATCTTGAGCATTACCTTACTGGCATGTGAAATGAGTGCCACTGTTCGATAGTTTGAACATTCTTTAGTGTTTCCCTTTTTTGGTATGGGGATATAAGTTGATTTTTTCCAGTCTGATGGCCATTCTTGTGTTTTCCAAATTTGCTGGCATATAGCATGCATTACCTTGACAGCATCATCTTGCAAGATTTTGAACAGTTCAGCTGGGATGCCGTCGTCTCCTGTTGCCTTGTTATTAGCAATGCTTCTTAAGGCCCACTCAACCTCACTCTTCAGGATGTCTAGCTCTAGCTCACCGACCACACCGTCAAAGCTATCCCCGATATTGTTATCCTTCCTATACAGGTTTTCTGTATATTCTTGCCACCTTTTCTTGATCTCTTCTTCTTCTGTTAGGTCCTTGCCATCTTTGTTTTTGATCATACCCATTTTTGCCTGGAATTTACCTCCAATGTTTCTAATTTTCTGGAAGAGGTCTCTTGTCCTTCCTATTCTATTGTCTTCTTCCACTTCCGCGCATTGCTTGTTTAAAAATAATTCCTTATCTCTTCTGGCTAACCTCTGGAATTTTGCATTTAATTGGGCATATCTCCCCCTATCACTGTTGCCTTTTGCTTTCCTTCTTTCTTGGGCTACTTCTAGTGTCTCAGCAGACAGCCATTTTGCCTTCTTGGTTTTCTCTTTCTTTGGCATGTATTTTGTTGCCGCCTCCTGAACAATGCTGCCAACTTCTGTCCAGAGTTCTTCCGGGACCCTATCTACTAAGTCCAGTCCCTTAAATCGATTCTTCACCTCCACTGCATATTCCTTAGGAATATTAGTGAGCTCATATCTAGCTGATCTGTGGGTCTTCCCTAATCTCTTTAGTCTGATCCTAAATTGTGCAAGAAGAAGTTCGTGATCACATTGAGGTGCTCAAGCTCCAGCACCACGACAAGGTAACGATCCTTTGCTGAAGGAGGAGAGGAGAGTAAGATAAAAAATAACAGTACACATAAAATTAATTGACGATTTATGATTAACCATTTTAATTGACCATGTCAGTTGACATTTGACCATGAAATTCTGGTCAAAGACTTGAGGCTTGGTTGCTCTCAGAGGTGAAATGTGTCTAAGAAAAGCAAAGATTTCACAGCCTAGCAGTGATACAGGGGAGGTCCCTTTCCAAGTGCTAGAAAAACAGGACTTTTCCTGCAGATTTTAAAACCTGAGCAGGCTAATAGCAGAGAAGTAGTCTTAGTCAAAACTTAAGTCATTTAAGATGTTAAATTGCACCTGATAAACAATTGGCTACGAACGCTGGTCCTTCAGTAGAGCAATCATATGAATCCTATTATCTTGCACCAGTTAGCAGCCTAGCAGCTACATTTTTCCACCAACAGCAACTTCCAAACTTTTTTTTAAGACTGGATCTTGGAATAGTAAATTGTGGTAGCCAAGTAGTCCCTGAAGAGGCAATTGCCAGATGGAACTAGGTCAGGAAAAGTCATAGCAAACCACTAGGTGTGAATGGGCAAATGTGCTCCTCATCCCAGTTGCCTCCTGTAAATCCAATGACACATGAGGGTCAAGTAGCATTCCCAGGCTGTTGGGCTTGCATCCAATTCTTCCCCAGCTTCTATTTTTCATTTAGAAATGTGATTGTTTCAGAGCTGGAAATCCAAGCTTTAGAGCACACATTAAATTTGGCTGCAAGTATGGTGAACGAAAGCCACGTGTGTACGTAGGGAACTGTTTTCCTAATCAGTCTTGCAGCAGAGCTTTTGTGAAACCCTAATGAATTCAGGAATAGCCACTGCCATTTAGAATGATTTGAATGAAAACAAAGACAAAAATGAGATCAAAATTGATACCATTGTTTCACAGGCAAGTAATACAAAAACACTCCTTAAATATTATGTTCATGAGCCAAGAAAATCTAAGGTCAATTAGAACCAGAGAAGTTGTATGAAAGTTGTAGCAAAACAATGGGTTAGCAGAAAACAAATGCATTCCCCTTTGGGGGCCAAATTATAAGGGGTCTTACTCTGAGGGAGATTGTGGCATAGAGCAGGGGGACTAATCCTCCCTCCCTGTGTCACTTTTCTAGAGCTCATCTGTCCAAGACATTTATCTCTAATGATGCTTCTGCATTAATGCCAACAACATGTCTTCGAGGGACATAACTGCCTTGATACTCTGAACAAAGTAGGTTCAAAGAAGTACTGTCCTCACCTCATGAATCACCTGTCTATATTCATACTTTTGTGCACTTCCAAGGTTTATGAAATGCACCTTCTGTTAGACCATTAACCAGTAGACCCTTAAATAAAAGTTTCTAACAATTTTGAGACAAGCTTAATTTCTTGTAACCTCATGGACAGGGTCACATGGTTCTAATAGCAACAATGTATTAATTGTTGGCTATTATCTTCTTTCAGGATGTTTTTGAACTTCCCAATCCTGCTGGAGACCTAGTATTTTCTCACCAAAGTGTTAAAGCCATTTCACAGGTTTATCAGAGAGAAAGATGCAAAGGTAGCCTTCCTTGAATTAATACATAGATTAATAAATTGGGGGATTTCCTTTACAAGCAAATACCATGGCTTTAAGTAATTGGCACATACTTTTAAAGCTGTCATTAGCAAAAGAAGCCACATATTGAGAGAGCTAGGCTACAAGATACAAAAACGAAAATACAATGACTTAGATCTTTAGAAAAATAATCTGATATAGGAACTTGGTATTTTACAGTGAGTGAGTGAGCGAGCATGTGATATTTTGATTTCATTAGTAGGCAAAGCTGCTTTCTTGTCTCCCTCTGTGCACTGACATATTTATTCCTCATCGCCTTAATATTAAGGGCCCTTTAAGTACAGTAATGGATTAGTTTACACAGTGATTCAAAGGAACTGCTGATCAACTGAGCAGGATGTGAGTAAAAGTGGGTAGAGTCATACAATGCAATAAAATGAGAAAGTATACGACCTCAACCAAAAACAAAAAAAGACAAAACATGGGAGCCCGATTCAGGAACTTTTTAAGATTGCGAGAGTCCATGAACAGAATATTCTAGACTGTTTATTTATACCAGGGTTTCTCAACCAGGGTTCCATGGAACCCTAGGGTTCTGTGAGAGGTTACTAGGGGTTTCCCGGGGCATCACAATTTATTTAAAAAAATATTTCAAATCCAAGCAACTTTACACTAAAGAGGTAAGTTTCATTCTTATTTTTAGTTTAAGAAGACTGTTAGTGCATGTATACAGGCCTACATATGAAACTAATATAATTATTGTGTAACTCCTGGCCTATTTTTGAGCCTGAATGCACAGGAGTTCCAGGTGTTCCTCCAGGGTCAAAAGGTTGAGAAAGGCTGATTTATATTTTTTTCTATGTTAATGTAACTTTTCTCTCCAGAAGTCAGAAGGAGAAACACTATAATAACTGTTGTGGTTGCATTTTAATTGAATAGTTTTATTGTTCTGACTGAATTACTGTGTCATGTTCAGTACTTTTTGCATGCCTAGGCAATTGCCTTCATTGCCTCCCTCATTCAAAAAGACTTCAGTCAGGTTTCATAATGAGTTTGCTTCAGAAGAAGAAGCTACAATGTCCATGCCGAGCAGCCAGGGGCGGGGGGGAATCAATAAACAGACACTCAGAGAGCTATTACAGGAAACCTTCCCAGCTTGGTAATTTGGTGTGGCTACTGTTATCCTGTTATGTCCAGTCAGCCAGGATGATGGGAATTCTTGTCCAAGACCTCAGGTTGATAGAGAATTACATTAGATCCATATGGAAAACGTGGGCAGTTCTAAAAGTGAACCTAAACATACATACATACATACATACATACATACATACATTAAAGGAATATATCATGGGCATTCCTAAATGATTCACAAAATAAGCTATTATGGGGCTTCACTATACGAGAGAAGCACATGGGCCAATTCTCTCACTGACAGAGAAGAAGTTCCCATTATATCATAAGCGAGTAACTCCGTTTTTATCTTGCTAATGAGTGAATCTGAACCAAAGACCACAATAATTTGTCATTTCAGTCACTACAAATATAATTCATATAATTTAATAAGCATCTCAAAATTAGGCACCAGTTAAAATAACTTCCTTTCTTACAGGACAACACATACCCTTTCAATTGTTCACATTTTATTGTGCCAGTGACAAAGGTTAGAACTGATTTATATGTTACACTTATAAATTTTCATATGTCCATTGAATTGTGAGGGAGGAAAATAAGAGGGCTCTTCTTGTGGTCTCATTAAAAGAGGAGTGGACAGATTCATGGAGGATAAAGCTAACAAGGGCTTCTAGGCGTTATGACAAAACATTATATTCAGGTACAGCATGTTTTCCTGCTTGAGGCAAAGCAGAAACTATGCTTCCCATGCAACCAAGTCAATGTGTATACTATCCAAAGCCAATGAAGTTATTTTCACATATGTGGCAGAAAATCTTATAATAACCTCTTCCAACTTCTGGCCACAAAACAAAAGCCTGGCTTGCAACTCTTCTGTTATATTCCAAACTTGCAGCCTGTGGCAGCTGCTTCACATTATATAATGGTACAGCTCGCTCTGACCAGCTGCAGAACCATTCTGTTGACTGTCAGTTGCTTGAGAACAACAAGGAGCAAGGTGACTTAGGCACCCTGCATGGTCTTTGTGTGGGTATTTGGTGGCCACCATTAGAAACTAGAAGTGGAACTTCATAAGTTTGCTTTGATTTGGTTTTCTCTTTATAAAAGCCCCATCCTTTGATCCTCTCCAGTGTAGCCTAATAAGAGCTCTTTGCTCTGGATGCCCTGAAAGTGATACATTGTCCCACAATATGACATTCTTATTTGAATGCATAGATATACAACCAGTGGCCTTGGGCTTGCATGTAGCCCATCAAGGAATCAAGCATGCCGCCTTCATATTCCCTGAGTCTGTTGCACATCAACAACAAACCCACACACCACTGCTATCTCATTTCTTCTATATGAAACTCTGTCCTTGTGTGTGTTGCATGTGTAGGAAATAACTATTTGAGGGATCACATACTTCTAAATTTATTTTAAACTGTGAAAATATTGGGATAACTATACGTGTTTATGTTAAAATGTGATAGATTAATTAAAAGAAATAATATCAATATTTAGTTTTCATCCTTTCTCTGTATCCTTTCCCACCACACACATACTTTAAAAATAGTTTTATATAGTTCCAACCTTGTTTGCCATGTGGCTTCCAAAATACTATTCAAACATTAGTGTAGTTCTTGGCCCAATAAATATTGTGCACCCCTGTCTAATGCACACGTCAGTCTCTGAAAAAAACGTAGGCACTGTTTCAGCAAGCTCTTGGCAGTCTTTGATTTTTTTCTTGGAAATCTTCCAACAACATTTTATTTTCATAAAGATTTTAAACACAAGAGAAAACTATAAATCTAATTTGAAAATGGATCTATTAAAAATTAATGATTTGACATTTCTTCCTTGAATATTAAATATGTGATAGAATGCTACAGTACTCTTTCTGATAAAATATGCAGAATTCCTTTCACTGCAAGACCAAAATCGCAATGAAATGAACACAGCCATCTCACAGATGCTTAAATAGTGGAAATTAAACCAGATATTCCAAGTCCATTTCAGGACATCTTTATTCAATATATTTTTACTTGGAGGTGAACTATTTGATCCTGGGAAAATGGGTTATCTTGTCAAATAAGTGGCTGCTTTCTCTATGCAGAAGTAACTGTAACCCTACCATATAACCTCTGGTGTAGGAAACGCTTTCACTTTCATAGAAATTCGATAGGACTTCTTGCCAGACATAACATCCAGTCTGTTTTTTTGTCGATGTTGCAACATGATAAATGCTTTATCTTTAAAGAAAAGAAAAAAAGAAAGAGAGAAAACAATCATGTTTTAAAGATAATGATACTGATGAATAGTTAAAGTATGATAAAGGCAATATGATTTATACATGAAAGACTATCTGAGGGACTGCCAATATCAGTAGGAATACTTTTAGATGCAATATAAGAAGCCCTCTTCAGGATGCCCTCACTAATCACCCAGTAAAATTAGAGTTCTCCTGAAGAATTCCAGTATCACTTGCAATATAAAACCACTGCAAACCATAAAACACATTAATAAGTAGCCTGAGCATACTTATTAATAAGTACAGTATACTTATAATAAGAGCCTATGAAAGTCATCATCCTGTGAACTTGAAATTAAAGCTACATTTAAAATACCGAGGCAATGTCATGAAGAAGAAACTCTCCAATGCCTCAAGCATCTGCTTTTAATCTACAAGGGAAAAAAATTGTCTAGAATTGGCATGTCAGACATAACTATACCCTTATTTATTTAGTCAATTTATACAGCTGCCTATTTCACAATTGTGACTCTGAGTGGCACATGGACAAACCAACTCAAATTGGAAAAAGCACAAAATCATAATGGTGTCATCTAACCTCTAGACCCCAATCCTTGCCTTTGGAATATGAGTATCTGACATTTGAGGCACACAAGCTATGTCTTACCATAAATACGAACTGTTATATTATCTGATTTTAGTGATGGCCCGCTCTTAACATTGCAAATGTACTGGCCTTTATCTATATCATGGACTTTATCAACAACAAGGATACTATAGAATAGGTTGGGTTCATCTTTTCTTTGTACAATGCTTCTACTAATGGTGCCCCTTTTGCTCGCCTAGAGAGAAGAAAAAAATAACACATTACTATCAACAATTGTTAATTCTACAGTGGTCACAATTTAACATGCAGGTCCAGATTAGAGATAATTTGCTGTCCAAAGGCTGCTTGATTAGAGTTGGAAACTCTCAACTAACTGATCTTGAAAGATAATTCTTCAAAAGGGCACACAAATCTACAGGGGCAAAAATGTCACACGAGTTCTGTGTTGAGACTTATGAATTCCTTTACTATTACACTCACCTGCTAGCCTGCTAGCCATTCCCAGTATTTGTGAAATGGTTAATACTCTTCTCTTTTTGGAAAATGTTTCTTGAAAAATCATAATTCTACAGTATCTGCCTTTTTATAGCCACTGTCCCTCAAGAAAAAAAGGGATTAATCAATTTTTTGGGTCTTCTTTGGGGCAAAGTGGCTGTATTTAGATAAAACACATATGCTTTTGGATGGAAATTCAGCAAATTTATCTTCATAGAACAGGCATTGTGACATCTAATTCTGATAACAATCAGATGAGTTACAGGAACATTTACATAATTTAAACAAGTCTGTCTCCCAAATCCCTGCACCTATTTCATTGGCTGTATCCCTTTAGATATTCTAAAAGCCCACTACTTCACAGTGGCTTTCCCCAGCTCCTAATTCTTCCCTAATATTTCTGTTTTAATGCATGGTTTGGGCTAAGCTTTTATTTTCATGCTATTTTTATGCAGTTCTTAGACATATGATCATAAAAACATTGAGTTGGAAAGTATCTAAGAACTGAAGATCATCTAATTCAACACCCACTGGGTGCAGAACCTGTTATTTCAGAATGATTTTATAGGGTTCATAGACCAGATTTTTCTATAATGAAAAGCAGTATAGAAAATGCTTTTTATTACTATATAACACTATCAGTATCCATCTTATGATACAAATGTCTCTGCTAAAAGTTATTAACCATCCTTCAGCATGTAAACAGGCAAATTATTTTGGACATAGGTCTGCAGTCAGACTTGTGTGGTGCACTCAAAAATGGGTAGAACCAAGAAAAATGGGAGGAGACCTGCAAGCAGTACCACATCCATTGCCCTTCTGTATGTATGCAGATAGAGGTGGAAGTTCTTCTATCAACAAAAGGGAAATGATTATTAGTGGACATTTTGCAATGTAAGCTTGCATAGTGGTTGGCTAGGCCAAACACTTGGCATAATGAGATTCTGAAGTTTGAGTTCTTCCACACATGCATCAACTGTATTAAAAACTTATGGCAAAGTGACAAGATTCTCTTGGATATCTGGCAGATATTTGTACATGGATGAACATGCTGAAAATGTGGTGAAGAAAAGATTGGTAACCATATTTTTTTCATTGTTGAAATACTTTGCTCAGAGATGAAATATTGACCAAATGAACTAGTATCTTCCTCAAACTGAATTGGAAGCCTACTTTGAGGAAGTCTGTTATAAAATAAAGCCCTTTGACATTGTGTAATAAGTATTACTAATCACGACACCTAAGAAATTTCCAAGTTCGAAACTTTTAAAAATAAATTTGTTATTATGAAATAGGCACAATGAATTTATGCAACTACATTATGTAAAATCTTGCTCATTCGATGATGCAACATGTTGGAAAAGAAAATGAATCAAACAACAACAATCAGCAAAGGGACAATCAAGTAAGTCAACTTATCTAGTCACAATGCTTATTGGGGCCGCTTTTGATTAGTGTTTTAAAAAGAAAAGAAACGGGCACACACCTCACCAGGATAAGTCCATGTGATCTGCACTCTGGTGTTCCAGGCTGCAGTGATACTACAGTTGAGAACGAGACTTTGCCCTTTCAATAACTTCACTGGTTTTGAGTCATTCACCTGGACACTAATGATTTCATTGTCTATGTAATGCAAGAAAGCAAAATGAACCGAATGATTGATTAGTTAAACAGAGAGAAAGAAAAACCGAGGTGAATAGAAAAATACTTACTTAGCCTATATGTCAGGTATTTGGTGCTATATTCATGACCATCAATAATAGTTTCGCAGCTAAGAAGCCCTATGAATTTGTATGTTGCTTTTGGAATTATGAAGCCTTTTGTGTTATCCCAGATGACGGTCTTCCCATCAGGAATGATGGTTCCTCCTGGCATCTAAAATGAAATTCATGCATTATTTCCCCCATTATTTTCTTCTTAAGAACTTATTTTTAGATTTAGATTTTTTAGATTTCTTTTATCCCGCCTTTATTATTTTTATAAATAACTCAAAGTGGTGAACATACCTAATGCTCCTTCCTCCTATTTTCCCCACCACAGCAACCCTCTGAGGTGGGCTGGGCTGAGAGAGAGCAACTGGCCCAAGGTCACCCAGCCGACTTTCATGCCTAAAACAGGACTAGAACTCACAGTCTCCTGGATTATAGCCTGGAGCCTTAAGCACTAGACCAGACTGGCTAGAAGTAATAAATGATTAATTTTATAACGTTTTGTGAACAAAACACCCCAAGGAGTTGTAGAACATGCCTCCTCTATTGCACACAACTTCTGCTGTTTATGAAAACTGCACTTCAGTGAGGGCATCTTATGCTTGTGGGTATTTTCTTCCTTTTTGCAGCTCCATTTCATGCAACCCAGCTTAGAGAGAAGTCCCAAAAGACAAGTTTGCTGATTTGCCAGACTCTGGATTTGCTGGGATAATGCAATTAATAGAGCTTAATAGAATAGCACCAGGTAAACTCAAGATCTTTTCTTTTTGTTTCATACAAACTGGAAGCTCTGGGTAGCGGCAGATGTAAACTTAGTGACTGACTGATTTGACAGTGCACTGATTGACTTACAGCTCAGCAGTTGACTAGAATGGACAGAGCAATGATTGACTAAAGATGCTCCTTAGCTACAAACCCCTGATGAACACATCTGATGATGAGAATGACTTGGGGGCTGCAGTTAAAATATGTTGGGAATGATTTGCATTTGACATATTGCAAAGGTCAGTTAACCATCTAATTATGACACAGAAGATTTCTGGTAGCCTTTTGATCTCTTAATACAGTAAAATCTTGGTTTAAAAATTTGACTATTTCATGTCCCACCACCCCCAATTTCATTATTCATCACGGTGCAAAGGCACATGGGACTTTCCAAACAAAATCCCCCTGCTCTTAATTTCCTGTTAAGAAATATGGATTGTTCTGAGTATTTAGTAAGAAGTGGTTCTCCTTTTATTAGCAAGCACGTCACATACATAATGGCAACTTTGCCTCTGAATGAGGAGTTGAGGCATTTCCTAATGTGATGGCAGGCCCTTCCAGGAAAGACAAAAAATCATGGGAATTTGCAACAAAAATATTTTTGACATGAAAGCCAATTTTCTAAGTGGGTTGCATATTTGCCCATTCTGTGACTTTAGAGCCATGCTGGATAAACCCAGAAATAACTACTATTTGTAGTAGAAAGATTTGGCAATAAATAAAACAAAACAAAACATAGTAGGAGTAGATATTTTAGTGGTCAAGGGCTGCACTTAATGGTCCTGTGGGAAGAGAAAAGCGATGAGGTAGTGTGATGGGATCATACCACAAATATGTCTGATATTTTCCTTTTTATTATTTCCAAACAAACAGAAGGAAACTACTTATGTAAAGGCGGTCAAGTCTCTGCCTATTTGTGTATCAGTTCATCAGCATGAATAATCTCTGAAAATTGAACAGAACAGGATCAGAGTCGGCATGGGAGACAAGATGGCAAAAGAAAATCAAGTCCAGAATTGGGCTGGATCAGGCTGCGAGTTGTGGAGAAAAAGATCCTTCTATCTTCCCCCAGTGCAACACTCTGGGACAGGGAGCTGGACAGCAGCTTGGAATGCTGCAGATTGCTTCATTTTAAACCCTCTCCCTTCTGATCACTTGACCCAGAGCAGAGAATATGCAGGGCATATTCCCAGGGCACAGATGCAACACAAGGGGACAGCAGGGACACTTGTGTACATGCAACGTTTTATTCTATTGCACAGAAGAAAATGTAAAGGGATTGGAAAGAATTTCAGAAGCCATGCACTGCATGCTTTTTCTACTTTGTTTCTGTTTGTTTCTAAATTATTATTATTATTATTAAAAATCTATGTGTGTGGGGAAGATGGATCTTCTTCTTCTGGTTAACTATGTTAAGCCTGCTTTATGTGCTGCACTACTTATTTTTTATGTAGGCCACCCAGAGCCTTAGAAATGGGAGAGAGTATAAATGTTAATAAATAAATAAAATTAAGTTTTGTTTGCCGGTCTAATGGTAGCAAACTGAACTGCTGGTTTTGAGCAATCACACCACTAAAAATGAGCACAGTTGGAAAGAGGCCTGAGGGCTTCAGTAAGATTTCACATGCTACTGGAGACATCGAACGTGCATTCCTTAGGAACCCTTCAAAGCAATTCCAGAAAGTTCTTCAGAAAGTATGGGGCCTATACTCTTTAAAGCAACAACATCTTTTCCTGGGATCATGCAGTCACTCTCATCAACTTCACACAAAAGCAGAGGGCAGATACACAGCCCTTTAAAAATTCAGCTGTTTAAAGAATTGAAGAGAAGACTACTTTCACACTCCCTCATACTCCAAATCACCTTTTGGAATCAAATCAAAGTCCTGTACAGCCTTAGTTCTTATATAGAGAAATAAAAATATTAATAATGTAATTTCACAGAAAGGACATGGCTTATGCACGAACTAAACCTGAGATATACCACTTGGGCCCACAAAATTGCTTTGGGGACTCAGGTCCCAGATTAAAGATCTTGAGGGCAGATAAATGCAATATCCTCTAAAGCAAGATGGAAAGCACCAACAGAAAACGTTAATTCCATTAATTCATTCTTTATCTTTTCTGTCCAACCAGAAGAATCACCATTGTCAACTGTATGAAAAACTGCTGAAACAAGAGAGAATCAACTGGGCTAACTCGCCTGATCTGGCTGCAATTCTAACACATCTGTCACAATATTCCAAAGCTACAAAACAAAATATCATCAGCAATGTGGGTCTTTCATCACAGGCCACATTCATGATAATCAAACTCTATGGGGTACATATATGTGCCAATTGTCCCAAACACAAACCACAATTTTTATATTCTATGAATGCAACACTAGGTACTTTTGGAATTCAGCTCATCTACTTAGAGAACTCAGTGATAGAAACTGCCAGCCCCCCTTAATTACTGATGTTTTAAATTATAGCAGATCCACCTTCTCCCTCAAATCTGTGTTCAAAGCAATTATGAGAAGAAATATCTCCAACAATTTCTCAAAAGCATGACTCTCCATTAGTAGTGATAGTAGCATAGCTACTGAAAATAAGAGGAGTTTCTTCATTGCATCTTCCTGTGGAAATTAGTGCTTAGGAAGCCAGGGAGGCTGCAGACTGCTGGAGGGGGGGATTGTGTAATTAACACATGAATCTACCCTGAACTGAGGTTGAATGTACACATACAAGTAACCAATTTTATTTTTGTGACCCTGAGATGCATAGTTCCTAATCCTTGTCCTTTACACAATCTTCTTTCTCTTTGCTACTGTCCTCTCACGCCTACCTCTTGACTGACTCATTAGAAAATAAGTACAAGAGCACCACTCCATCCCATGAGAATTTCCTCACAATTCTGTTCTCCTTCGAAAGAAATTTTGAAAGCAAATTCTCTTCCATTAAACTGAATGAGAACTGATAGGGGAAAAAATCAGAATTCCCTCGCCCAGCATTGTTTAAAACAGTAGCACAGCATCATAAAGTAACTGCAGTATCAGTTATTTCCAGCTCTACATAAAGGTGTGAGCTGGATAAAATATAGTTTGTTTGAAAAAGGAACTCTTTTTCAGCATTACACAAAACTGAGTTAAGGATTCTGGCATCAAGCATTAGCTTGCAACATCACACTTTTGGGATCATGAATCCATCCAATGCTGTATGTACAAATACACATGATCAATTTTCTTTTTGTGACTCTGAGATGTAGAATTCCATTAAGGAGTTCCTAACTCTTGTTCTTTGACAAGTTTAGCAGTGGGTCACATTAGCTGAAGTATCGCTTTCCTTTAGAATGATATTTTGCTTAAAGAATCTCACAATGGCTAGGTTCACAAATTGTGCCAAACTATAATATGGTTGCTTCATGTTGGATTAATGTGTTATGAGGTTTGCAACCTCTGGTACATGACTTAAATCAGAGGGGCACTCCTTGTCCCAGACTGAGGGTCACAAAAATAGAGAGTTAAAATAAAAACGAAATTTGATTTCATACATTTTAATTTACACTTAATCAAAATTAAAAACTGTTAATATGATTACTGTCCAATTATATATTTAATTTTCCCCTGCTTCCACATTAAACATTACAAGTGACAACTTTTGGAAGTATTGGGAGGGGCTTACCCAAGACTTTTGGGAACCATATTCTGTGTTAGGAGTTCTGATTACATATCTCTGGCTTAGAGCAAAATTAAACAAATCAAAGTTTAGTGCAGTATGTGAAGTCTAGATCAACTTACTTAGTCTTCCTGTTTTAAATATAAGTGAACAAAATTACCATAGCACATTGTTTCATGCACTGATGCAGAAGCTGCTGTATTCCTTGCTCTCTAATTTTGCTTTCCCCATCCTGATGCCCTCCAAATGTGAGTTCTGGACTAAAGCTCCCATTATCCCCAGCTAATACAACCACTGGCAAATTGCAATTCAACACACATGGTGGCAGTAACTGTTGTGAGAATTGATTCTAAGTGATAGGTGAAACCAGTGGTCACGAGCATAGATGTTTAGTTGCAGTTGCTGTGCCTCCTCTCTGACTCCACACATTCTCAATTCTCCTGGAAGTGGGAAGGCAATCCGAACATATTTTTCCAAACGGATGCTCTGCAGATGATTGGTGACTACAGCTCTCATAATTCTCTATCCGCCACACTGGCTGGGAATTTTGAGAGTCATAGTCATAGCTGAAGGGCATCAGGTTGAAGACAACTGAAGTGGACGACTGTATAACCAGATCCGGTCATTATAGTGAACATTATTTGTTTAATTTCCTACTGGATTTGACAGACTTCCTCAATCTGATGCCTCCAAAGGTTTGGTGCTACAGTTCTTATCCCCCTAGATGGCATGTCCAGCATAGATAAAGGTGTATTATGAATGAAAAGTGGAGGCTAGAGACCATGAGTTATTCTTTACTGTTGGAAGGGGAGTTGCACACATCTGTACAGATGCTGGAACTGAAAAACCCAGGAGTGCTTCTGAAGCAGACCTGAAACCAAAATGTAAAAAGCTGCTAAGACAGAAGAAGCTTCTAACTATCAGCCTGCATTCTGCCTAGATTCTATTATCATGGATTGTATGGTGTGAACTGCACAGGAAGGCACCTCCCTTCATTCTCTGCTCTTTTCTTAGACAATGAGATGTTTTAACAGAATGAACAATAGTCATAGCTCATATCACAGTAGAATATACTCCCTTATCTTCGCCTAATCTGCTAGGAAGCCATAATAACTACTGAAATAATGGGAGGAGTGTGCCTTACAATACACACACTGCCTGTTATTTTACAACCTGCTGGCTGACATTCTGGAGTGCTTTGAATGCTAGAAATTATATTGTGGTTCCTGCTGCCAAATACAAGTATGTCCCTTTTGTTCCCTGAACTGATTTATCATTGCGTTTATAGACACTGGCAATAAGCAGCATGTTAACCGATTGGTTCAGGAGATTCTGTCAGCTATAATCCAAACTTATGCATAACTTACAAAAAAAAATGGAATAAAAGAGGATGCCTTTATTTGTAGTGCATTTGCCGCCAACTTAGCTCTGACTATAGATGGTCCAAGAAGAAAAAGGGTGGTTCTGTGCACTTATATAAGGTCTCTATAGTTCATTTTAACTATACAGTATGCTTTTCAATCCAATGGAAGCACAATGAAAAATGCACAATTTGGGATCACTTAAAATACCAGGTATAATCCCTCCCCCTAAAGTATTTACTAAACAACTGTAATTCTTAATGTGGCAAAAAAAAGAAAAGAAAATATAAACTACATGGGAAGTAATTAGAATTAAGCTATTTAACTGACCTGCACAACTCCAGCAAAATCCAATTCAAATAATCATTTGATAATAATAATTTAGTGCACATAATCAATCGTAGTCAACAGAACAAATCAGAAAAAATATATGATTTAATTCAAATGTACAAAGCACATCATCAGAGTGGATCAATCACAGTTTCTGAACTGATTCAGAAAAATCTTTTTCTGTGCATAGGCAGAAGCTTCAAAATTGTCCAGACACAACTTTTATGGTTTTATTCAACTTTCTGACTTGATTCAGAAAAGTGATTCAGTTCAGAAATGTGCCTCTCTAAATCTCAAGAATGTTAAGATGTGTGGACTTCAACTCCCAGAATTCTCCAGCCAGCATGTTGACTGCTGAGGTTGAGAAACACTGCCCTAAATCCACCCTTTGGAACATATTATTAATTAATTAGATCAGCATTACATGTAGGTTAAACAGAACTTAAGTTCTGGGTGAGCTTCTGCTAGTTTTTTAAGGCTTGCTTTACCTACTTTTTTGGAATGCAGCCACTGGCACACCATTCAAAGACCAATTGTGATGTTTAGGTTGAAGGAAGTTATTTTGTTTTAGCCTAATTAAAATAAGTAAGGACCCTTAACTTCTTATTAATTCCTCACACATCTCTAGATTTTATTTATTTATTTATTTATTTAATAAATTTATTCACTGCTCATCTCCCCTTCATGGGGGGGACTTTTTAGATGCTTTTTAGAAGCACTGACAAAATACACGTTTCAAAATCATGTACTTGGACTCCATAGATTCAGGACAAAACATAATTTTAAAAGAGCCTTGTTATATATCCAGACTCATGGTTCCATCAGTAGTAAAAAGTAAGGATTATTGGGAAAACAGGGAAAAGTGTGGTGCTAGATTTTTCTTTTCCTTAGAAAGTGGAACAAAGAAGACTTACTGTACATTTTATGGAGAAAGATGGAAGATAAGAGCAGACAAAAGGTTAACTTGAATCTATGTTGAGGTTGATCACAGCATTTTTAATTTTGGGGGGGGGGAGGACACTGTTGCTCCTATGCTCTTCTACTAAAAATGTGATTTCTATATTCTATATGTGAAAATAACATTTTATTACAGTGCAGCAAGAATTTCCTATAGAATGAGGCCAAACACAGTTAGAATAATATATATTACATTTTAAGATGGAATGTATTTGGAATTCAAACTAGCAATCAGAGATAACTGGAAGAAAATCTTTTAATCTATGTAGAAAACTACTGCACAATCATGACTGCATAAGCCAAGGGGTGTGTGTGTGTGTTATATGTGCCTATATAATAGCCTCTTTTAGACTTGCTTCAAAAGTTGTATTGAGCCATCGCTTGTTTGGCTTAGACCAGTGTTTCTAAACCTTGTCAACTTTAAGATATGTGCACTACAATTCCCAGAACCCCCCAGCCAGCTATGCTGGCTGGGGGGTTCTGGGAATTGTAGTGCACATATCTTAAAGTTGCTGAGGTTGAAAAACACTGGCTTTGACACTACTAGCTGGATTTACAAAGCATACTAATACATTAATTTAGGATGGACAAATTGAGGCTCTTCAATTGTTGCTGGATTGCAATTCCTAGAAATACTCACTGGTCATGTTTCTCAAGAAATATTTCAGGGTTTTTTTATGGTAAGATAAGGTTAACGTAGATTTTAAAAATCACTATATTAGAAGTGCCATATTGAGAATATGGAATAGATAGAAACCAGGTTGTGCCTGAAAATGCCTTTATGGGTCTCGGCACAAGAAGCATTTTATACAGCAGGCAAAGAGAAATGGTTAACCTATTGAGAGATGTTAGAACAGGAACATGGAGAATATAAGATGAAATCAAAAGAGCAACTGGCTGCAGTGGGATTTAGTTTTCAATGGTTTTCATATGCACAGTTAAGAGAAAGATTTAAAGTAGACAATAGTCCATTTGGAACTGAGCAGCAGAAGATAGAATCTGAAGTTGAATTATGTACAAACGATGAACCTGTAATTGCTAAAACGTACAAACTCTTGCTGAAGTTTGAAATGGAGGAAGAACAAGTGAAAGAGTATGTGATAAAATGGGCTAAGAACTTTGGTTATAACATATTGTTGGAACAGTGGGAAAACGTGGTTGAAAGGATTGAAATTCACACTATAATTTAAAAGAGAATTTTTATAAAACATTGTACCATTGGGATATGACTCCATAAAAATTATCTAGAATGTATAAAGGTACTTCAAATTAATGTTGAAAATGTGGACAACATGAAGCGTCATTTTATCATGTCTGATGGACTTGTAAATAAGCTAGAAAACTTTGGGTTCAAATACATACAATGATCCAAAGAATTTTAAAGACTAATATTAAACTAAAAGCAGAACTTTTTTTGCTGGGACTAATGGACAGACAATTAGAACAGAACCATGGAAGATTATTTTTATATATGATCACTGCTGCAACAATGCACAAATTATATATGCGCAAACTATATGCATAAAATGGAAAGACTCTGAAATGCCAACAACAAAGGAAGGGTTGGTGAAGATGACAGAACTAGGAGAGATGGCAAAATTAACTTGTTTGCTTAGGGAAAGATCAACGACTATGTTTATTAGTGACTGGAAATCCCTTATGGACTTTTTGCTGAAGAAAGAAAAAAAATGAACTGGTGATTTATGGATTTGATGATTAGAAAGGGTAGATTATGGAAAGAAGGATATTATGATGTAAACTTGGAGAGAGAGGGTATAATATGTACCTATAACTGCTGTTAAGAACATTAGAAGCCACTTCTTTACTACTTTTTATTTTTCTTTCTTTTCTATTTCTTTTGCTTTATTTCTTCTTCTCTTTCTTATTGCTTTTATCTACTTTTTCTCTTTTCAATTCAAAATCATATTGTTTTTATTCTGTTGAAAACTTCTTTATTAAAAATTAATAACAATAATAAAAAGAAACAAATATTGCAGATTTTTATCCCACCATAAATCATGGCTTAGAAACCATAGCAGCTGGCTTCACACAACACGCTAAGCTAAAGAAACAACCTATACGCTATTCTTTGAAGCACAATATGGATTGCTAGCACTGTATTAAGTAAGAATAAAAACTAAAATAAACCCACAACTGCATCTTGAAAAGGATTAGTATAGGCAAATCCTGAAGGAAAAGAAAAGAGACACAAGAATATCAAAAGAACTATCCTGATTTATCAGCTTACACCAAATCAAGTAAGTTTTAACCTTTGAGACTACATTTATTATTTCTTTATATTAATCTACATGAAAATGCAATGCTTTTGTGGGTGATGAACTTGGCCTACATAATAGATTGTGAATTTGATGTTTTCCATCCTGCTGAAACAGTGACTGCCCTTCTATATTATTCATTTATTTCAGTTTGTATGGTTGCCCATCTTATCATCATGATTCTGGGTGGCTAACAATAATTTTAAAAATGTATGAGTGCTGAAGTATCTTAGCCACGCTGTAAAAGAATTTCCCATTTTGTAGATAGGTGTTGTTGTTTATTCGTTTAGTCGCTTCCGACTCTTCGTGACTTCATGGACCAGCCCATGACAGAGCTTCCTGTCGGTCAACACCCCCAGCTCCCCCAGGGACGAGTCCGTCACCTCTAGAATATCATCTATCCATCTTGCCCTTGGTCGGCCCCTCTTCCTTTTGCCCTCCACTCTCCCTAGCATCAGCATCTTCTCCAGGGTGTCCTGTCTTCTCATTATGTGGCCAAAGTATTTCAGTTTTGCCTTTCATATCATTCCCTCAAGTGAGCAGTCTGGCTTAATTTCCTGGAGGATGGACTGGTTTGAACTTCTTGCAGTCCAAGGCACTCTCAGAATTCTCCTCCAACACCACAGTTCAAAAGCATCTATCTTCCTTCTCTCAGCCTTCCCTATGGTCCAGCTCTCACAGCCATATGTTACTACGGGGAACACCATTGCTTTAACTATGCAGACCTTTGTTGTCAGTGTGATGTCTCTGCTCTTAACTATTTTATCGAGATTTGTCATTGCTCTTCTCCCAAGGATTAAGCGTCTTCTGATTTCCTGACTGCAGTCAGCATCTGCAGTAATCTTCGCACCTAGAAATACAAAGTCTTTCACTGCTTCTACATTTTCTCCCTCTATTTGCCAGTTATCAATCAAGCTGGTTGCCATAATCTTGGTTTTTTTGAGGTTTAGCTGCAAGCCAGCTTTTGCATTTTCTTCTTTCACCTTCATCATAAGGCTCCTCAGTTCCTCTTCGCTTTCAGCCATCAAAGTGGTATCATCTGCAT
This sequence comes from Candoia aspera, assembly GCF_035149785.1. NCBI lineage: Eukaryota > Metazoa > Chordata > Lepidosauria > Squamata > Candoiidae > Candoia > Candoia aspera. Next base: position 93,890,294 of record NC_086157.1, on the reverse strand, counting down.
ATCTGAGATTGTTAATGTTTCTTCCAGAGATTTTAACTCCAGCCTTGGATTCCTCAAGCCCAGCATGTCGCATGATGTGTTCTGCGTACAAGTTGAATAGGTAGGGTGAGAGTATACAGCCCTGCCGTACTCCTTTCCCAATCTTAAACCAGTCCGTTGTTCCGTGGTCTGTTCTTACTGTTGCTACTTGGTCGTTGTACAGATTCTTCAGGAGGCAGACAAGATGACTTGGTATCCCCATACCACTAAGAACTTGCCACAATTTGTTATGGTCCACACAGTCAAAGGCTTTAGAATAGTCAATAAAACAGAAATACATGTTTTTCTGAAACTCCCTGGCTTTTTCCATTATCCATCGGATATTGGCAATTTGGTCCCTAGTTCCTCTGCCTTTTCTAAACCCAGCTTGTACATCTGGCAATTCTCGCTCCACGAAGTGCTGAAGTCTACCTTGCAGGATCTTGAGCATTACCTTACTGGCATGTGAAATGACTGCCACTGTTCGATAGTTTGAACGTTCTTTAGTGTTCCCCTTTTTTGGTATGGGGATATAAGTTGATTTTTTCCAATCTGATGGCCATTCTTGTGTTTTCCAAATTTGCTGGCATATAGTATGCATTACCTTGACAGCATCATCTTGCAAGATTTTGAACAGTTCAGCTGGGATGCCGTCATCTCCTGCTGCCTTGTTATTAGCAATGCTTCTTAAGGCCCACTCAACCTCACTCTTCAGGATGTCTGGCTCTAGCTCACTGACCACACCGTCAAAGCTATCCCCGATATTGTTATCCTTCCTATACAGATCTTCCGTATATTCTTGCCACCTTTTCTTGATCTCTTCTTCTTCTGTTAGCTCCTTGCCATCTTTGTTTTTGATCATACCCATTTTTGCCTGGAATTTACCTCCAATGTTTCTAATTTTCTGGAAGAGGTCTCTTGTCCTTCCTATTCTATTGTCTTCTTCCACTTCCGCGCATTGCTTGTTTAAAAATAATTCTTTATCTCTTCTGGCTGACCTCTGGAATTTTGCATTTAATTGGGCATATCTCCCCCTATCGCTGTTGCCTTTTGCTTTCCTTCTTTCTTGGGCTACTTCTAGTGTCTCAGCAGACAGCCATTTTGCCTTCTTGGTTTTCTCTTTCTTTGGGATGTATTTTGTTGCCGCCTCCTGAACAATGTTGCAAACTTCTGTCCAGAGTTCTTCCGGGACCCTATCTACTAAGTCCAGTCCCTTAAATCTATTCTTCACCTCCACTGCATATTCCTTAGGAATATTAGTGAGCTCATATCTAGCTGATGTGTGGGTCTTCCCTAATCTCTTTAGTCTGATCCTAAATTGTGCAAGAAGAAGTTCGTGATCGGAACTACAGTCAGCTCCAGGTCTTGTTTTTACTGACTGTATAGATGTCCGCCACCTTTGGCTGCAAAGGATGTAGTCAATCTGATTTCGGTGTTGTCCATCTGGTGACGTCCATGTATAAAGCCATCTCTTAGGTTGTTGGAAGAGAGTGTTTGTTATGCAGAGTGAGTTGTCTTGGCAAAATTCTATCAGCCTATGTCCTGCTTCATTTTGTTCTCCCAGGCCATGCTTACCTGTAATTCGAGGTGTCATTTGACTGCCCACCTTAGCATTCCAGTCTCCCGTGATGAAAATAACATCTCTTTTAGGCGTGTTGTCCAGTAGGTGCTGCAGATCCTCATAGAACTGCTCTACTTCAGCTTCTTCAGCATTTGTGGTTGGGGCTTATATTTGGATCACTGTGATGTTAGATGGCTTGCCCTGAATTCGAATTGAGATCATTCTATCATTTTTTGGATTGTATCCGAGCACTGCTTTAGCCACTTTACTATTAATTATGAAGGCTACTCCATTTCTTCTGTGGTCCTCTTGTCCACAGTAGTAGATCCGGTGGTCATTCGATATGAAGTGGCCCATTCCAGTCCATTTCAATTCACTGACGCCCAAAATGTCTATCTTTAATCTTGACATCTCACCAATAACCACATCCAATTTGCCCTGGCTCATAGATCTTACATTCCAGGTTCCAATGGTGTGTTGATCCTTAGAACATCGGATTCGCCATTCACCACCAGCACCGTCGGCTGCTAGCCGTCCTTTCGGCTTTGAGCTAGCTGCGTCATCACATCTGGGGCTAGTTGAACTCATCCTCTGTTCCTCCCCAGTAGCATTTTGACCATCTTCCGACCTGGGGGTCTCATCTTCCAATGGTATACTGACATATCTCTGGCGGTACTGATCCATTTAGTTTTCACGGCAAGAATACTGGGGTGGGTTGCCATTACCTTCCCCAGGGATCACATTTAGTCTGACCTCTCTGTCATGACCTTTCCGTCTTGGGTGGCCCTTCATGGTTTAGCTCACGGCATCATTGAGGTGCTCAAGCTCCAGCACCACGACAAGGTAACGATTCTTTGCTGAAGTTGTAGATAGGTGGACTAGGCTATTTCTACAACCATTTAGCAGAATTAGCATGGAAGATAAATACTTTGTCTTAGCATCTGTTCCCTGGTTGGCTTTGCTTATAATGTCCTGCTTGCCAGAAACTTTGGCATGGAGGAAATTAATGTGACATGGTTGACATTGTAGCAGAACTGTGTTAGTTTATGATAGCAAAAAAATGAGAAGGAGCCTGGTAGCAGCTTTTCAAACTAACAGTATTAAAGAGCATAAGCTTTTGTGAGCTACAGTTCACTTCATTGGATGCATGAGGTGGGCAGTGGGGAGAAGAGGGGAAGATAGTTTGATATGTCCTTCCATCCCTCCCCCTCCCCTCCCCTCCCCAATTTATATCCTGCGTCCATTTATATCCCCTCCCCAATTTATATCCTGCGTCCACTCTAAGCATCTGATGAAGTAAGCTGCCACCCATGAAAGCTTTTGTGTGTGTATGTGTACGTGCACATACACCTTCAAATCAATTTTCAAATTAGTTTCCCTGAAGTTTTCTTGGCAAGGTTTTTCAGAAGTGGTTGGTCATTGCCTCCTTCCTGGGCTAAGAGAGGGTGACTGGCCCAGCTAGCTTTGTGCCCAAAGCGTGACTAGAACTCACAGTCTCCTGGTTTCTAGCCTGATGCCTTAACCACTGCACCAATCTGGCTGTCCATGAAAGCTTCTGCTTTTTAATAAAATGTGTTAGTTGGAAAAAGTTGTACCAGACTCATCTGGATTTTTAATCTGTGCTGTAAGACAAATTGCCTTTCCTCCATAATTTTCACACAAATGGAGAAATCCAAAAACACACTGCCACCACATCATTCTTCACAATCAACAGTGTCTTTGTAAATATTCCCTAGGATAATAAAACATTGGACAGCCTGCTTTGCCCACACTGCCTAGCTATGACTTTAAGGAAGGGATGGAGAGTGTGCAGCTTGCAGGCTGCGTCTAGCCTCTGAATCCACTTTTTTGGGACCCCCAGAGACCCCAAGGATCCCAGTGGCAAATCAATGAACATTCAGCAATGCAATTTTTCACCAAATGTCATGGAAAGATGACAAATATGGTGAGTTGCAAGGCACTCCAATGGCGATCAGGGAGAAATAGAAAATATCAAAAACAGATTAGAATATGTGATCTGTAATTGAAACAGTTGCCACACTGGGGGGCTCAAGTGATGTAAACAGAATCACAGCATTGTGATGCCAGCCCAGCCCCCTTTCTACATGCATTGTGACACTGCACACATACCCAAGAGGATTAGAACTTGGACACAACACTGACACTATTGTCTCATTCAGCTGAAACCAGCGACAATCTGCAGAGGCCACTGGACGTATTTATGGATAAAATGTCATGTAGATTGAGCCTACTTGATGCAAGTGTTCCACGGGTCTGTCCCAGCTGTTACTTCCTCTCTACAGCAGTGAATACAATTGGTCTCTTGGCTACATAAGTTTTTGTCATTATAATGCCTTCATAGTGCCTTTTGGAAATTTTCCTATCCACTCTGAGTACCCTAACTCTGAGTATCATATGAGTAATCTGAAGCATGCCAATGACTTCATCTCACATTAATACTAACACAGTCAACAGAGACTGATGTATTAACTGCACCATTTTCCTGAATCAAACAATTTTAATTGAATAAATAATAAACAATACATACAGCAAGCAACAAGAATGTTGAAATCAAAAAGTATACCATTTTTAATTTAACAGGGATATCAGGTGCTGTAACTCTGCAGGGGATGATCAGCTCCTCTCCATCAGTTGTATGTATCATTTTTGGAATATTTGTGTGCAGCTTGATAAATGGGTTGTGTGTGTCTGCAAAAAAAGGAGAAGAAAATCACAGTAAACCTCAGAAAAAAATGCCAATAAATTCATTAATTACATTCCCCGTTTAATTGGGCATATGGTGATTTATCTCAGTTACATGCATTGATTACCAAAAGCAATGGGGAAAGTTTTTTTTATTAGGAATGCCAACCCTTTCCTGGCTTATTGATGTATTCATCTTGAATTTATTCATCAAAAAATTGTGCATAGATGTCATGCAAGTCAGATATTATAAAGTGAAGCTATGTTTCAAAAATACATTTGAATTCAAAAAATATTGCACACTGGTTAAAACGAGGAGGAGGGAAAGGGGAAAAAAAACCCTAAGTATCAAAACAACCTAACATTTCCTTTTTTAATATCATCCAAGGAAAAAGCAGATGTTTTAAAAAAAACCTTCTGTTTTGCTTTGTTTTGCAGGAGTTACAGTTATAAAAGCAGGTCAACCAAGATTTTGTACCTCCAGTGAAATGTTACTTGTTACTACTCCCTTAAGGCTCATTCATCCTTGTCACGAAATTAAAGCTATTTTCCAAAAGCAGCAAATGTTGCAAAGCAGTTTCCTGTATGTATAACCTGCAGGCCATTTTAAGTACAAGGAAGAGCTGCCTTAAATCTCTAGACTTTGTGTCACCAGTCGTTGCTGCCCATAATGTACTAGTGGGGGTCACTGTCATCTTCTGAAGAAGTGACAGGAAAGAGGTCCAGGATACAAAAACATTCCCAGTCTAAGAGTTATGTCCATGGTCCAGTTGCACCCAAAGGTGACTGTCATAGATTACAAAACAGTCTTGCTTTGATAGAAGAATGCTAACAAATGTATACCTTCCACAGTATGGTTTCCTTCTCATTAGGAATCAAAATTACATTTTTAAACACAAAAATGTGCTTAAAACACTTTTCAGGTGTTTCATGTAAACCTCTCAGTGTTACCCAAATTATCTGTCAAACATAGGATAGGGCACAGTCAAATGTGCAGGGATACAACTCACCTCTGGACTTCTCAGGGGATTGCAAAAAGCTTTTTTAGAGATGTAAGCATATCAGCAAAACCAATGTGGCCAACGTTTTGGTCCAATTTTCTTTTTATTCTTGTTGAGGGGCACAGTTAAGAATGGGAGTACAAGCAAGAGGCCTCTGGCCAGCTATCTCTCCCACCCTTCTCCAAACCCCTCCCCATACAGTCCATTGAGGAGCTTATTTTAGACTGTTTGGTAGGTTAAAGCTAGGGATGGAGATAGTTTAGCTTCTAGAAATCCCCCACTCCTATTCCCATATTTAACCGCTTCCCTCCAAAATGGCTCACTTTAGTTAATAACCTACACTTAATTTTTGGGAGGGGAGAAAACAAATTGAACCACTGAGATTCAACTATTTTGCCACCAAATTGTGGTGGCATGATCTGAGATACTGGAAAGCCATCCCTGTTCTAGCTAAAAAACACTGTTTTAATGGTAACTGAAAAGGCCAGAGGTAAAATATTTATTTAAGCACTGCTATCTTCCCAAGGCCAAGTTCTTTCAGGATTTCTTATACCAATTATTTTTTCACCTTTTTTCCCCAATGAAATGAATGGTCAAGTAAATGGAAACAAATGAGGAAAAACAAAAAATCAGAGTTGCATTCTAACTGAAATTGTTTTATTATCTTGTATGGAAAATATTAACCCACCCAATAATTTCAAACATTACAGTATTCATGGAGGTCCCTTTATGTGTAGGGTCCAAGGTAAGAATCTTTCCACCAAAACATGGCACTACAAATACATAACAATTGTTTCTAAACAATTGCAATTGGGTCTCAGTAGAATGGGGACTTTCTTTGAAAAAAAATGTTAAACCAATTTTAGGACTTTCAATAAAGTTGTGTGTTTCTCATCTATGCTTGGCAACTTCTCTGCTGAAATTTGGTGGTGCAACTATACAGAGTTCTGGAGGCCTCAAAGATGTTATCTGGTCTGGACATAATGCTAAATCATTAACTACAATTTACAAATTGCAATGGCTCACTTCACAAAAACATGTTGAGCCAAAAACCACATTCCAGCTTAGTGTGATACATGAATTTGGCTACTGCTACAGATATAAGTTCCAAACATTCAGAAGTTCATTTATTCACTAGTAACTCTTTGAAATAGATTGTTCTTCCTAGTAGACTGAAAAAGTTTTATAAATCTTCTCTTATTTGGTTCATTGTCTCTATTGATCAAACTACAGGAAGTGCTAAATGTTTAAGTCAAGGAGAACCTTCTTCCTCTATCGCTAGATTCTGATTCTGCATTTGTAAACATTTGTCCTGCATTTGTAAATACTGAAACATGCCAAAATGCTGGATAGAGGCACCTCTGAGTGACACAAATTTCAACCACAGGAAACAATCCAAGGATAGTCACAATCTTAATTTTAAATAGATAGTCTTCCAGGAAATAATAATTTCAGAATTCTTGATTGTTCTTTTTTGTCTATTCCTATTATTTTTTCACTCCTCCAACAATTATGTCATATTTTATCTCCATTACTATGGGCTGATCTAGTCATATAACCACTGATGCTGCAAGCCAAGCCTAGCATAGTTTAGCTTATTTGGTTACTTGCTGAAAATGAATAAAATACAGAGATGATCATTTGGGTTGCCAAGGTTGAGAAACACTGATTTAGACAATCAGCTATGACTGTATAATGTGTATTACTATTAACAGTTTTGCTCTTGGTATTCTCAAGAGGTAGGAGCTTCTCACTGAAATGTATTAATCATTTTTTTTTCATTTATGTGGCAGTTTAGAGCATGCCATTTATTTACAACGAATTCTGGCACATAATCCTTTTAGGGGGAGATGGGCGGTGATAGAAATGTGAATAATAAATAATTCATATCAAAGTTCAGCTTCAGGGAATTCGGAACAACCGTGATTTTGATACAGGTATTATATGAGTTTTCAGATGCACCTTATTTCTAAGACAAGGTTTTATTTATATATTTTGCCTTTCAATATTTTGGACTACAACTCCCATAAACCTTAGTTGGGACTGCCCTGCAGTAAAAATAAACATCAAGGTGTACTTTTTGCTAGCTGAACTGAGTGCCAGGTGTAGGTGCTCTAATCTGGATATAGGGACTGACTGGCAGTGTGCTAGACGCAAACTAACTTGAAAATCACTCAGTAATTTTCCAACTTTACCTCGTGCTTTGTCTTATGAAACCAGGCTCCAAATTATTTGATGGAAATTTGTTGACAGATTTTGGCAAAATGCTAACACTGGTAGAACTGACATTTCTAGGTTTGGTGTCTTGGGATAAGGAATGAGGGATGATTAAAGCCAAGACAAATATCTTAATACTGCAATATTAAATGTACATGTTATAATGCAATAGTAGTATAATATAAATATTAAAATCTTTTGCATGTCCTTAGTTAATTCCTTGTATCCTGGAGTGTGTGAGTGTGCTTGCTCTGATCTGGAGGTAGAGATTGTCTGGGAGTGAGCTAGACACAAACTGAACTGGAAATTACAGGAATTTTCCAACAGTTATGAGGTAATCAAGACATGTTTGTGAATGTCCTGGTTTTCACGGTACAGTCATTTCTCCAGAAGTCTGCAGCCTTCCCACACTTTAATTAAATCTCAGTGGAAGCTATCATGATGCACCAGACCTTTTTCCAGTTAGGTAGTGTGAGTGAGCAGGAAGGCTTTGGGGTTACAGAAAGATACGTAACAGAAAATAATAATGCCCACAGAAGCACCTTGGCCACCACTAACAATGAAACTCCAAAATGTCCCCAAGAGAAATTTTAAACAAATTTTCAACACCCTAATGATAAGGTAGAAACCTGAAGTTTGTAAGAAACTGCAAGACAGCATTAGTCAGTCATAGAGTTGAAATCTAGGGGTGTGCAAATCTTTAAAGGATGCTTCACTCCAACAGAGCGAAGTGTTCCTTCGGAGCACCTCACAAAGCAAAGCAAGGAGAGATGGATGGTATAGTGGTTAAGAAGTCCAGCTGGCACTGGGGATGACCAGATCCTAGTGCACCTCATCCATGGAAACCCTCTAGGTCAGTGTTTCTCAACCAACTTTAAGATCTATAGACTTCAACTCCCAGAATTCCTCAGCCAGCATTCTGGGAGTTGAAGCCTACACATCTTAAAGTTGCTGAGGTTGAGAAACATTGACCTCAGTGATTTTGGGCCACTCACTCTCTCAGCCCATCCTATCACACAAAGTTATACATGCATATGCATATACATACATACATACACACATACACAAGACATTTATCAATTGTGGATCTCTAAAGTACAATCTTACAAATTCTCAATGGGCATTTTATAGTCAATGGAAGGAAAATATATCTGTAACAGTTTTGTGCATCTTGTAAAGATTGTATTTTTTACTTTACTTTGATGACAATGGAAAAGTCATGTGGTCAAGATTATCAAGATTGTACTCTAGCAGTAGAGTTGATTAATGGATGTGAATCAAATATTAACAAACTAAATAATAAAACATTGATTTCCTGAACATCCGTAATATTGCTTTGTGACATTCCGGTGTTCTTTCTGTTGGCAATGATTTTTGTGTTTCACACCTTTTGGCTGAGACACATGTTCAAGATTATCCTAGCAAGGACGCTACCAGCTGTGTATTTAATACTGCTGGACATGGCTTATGCAATATTTTAATCATACCTTCTGGTCTGCTTCCTTTCTGATAAAGCTAATGAATAATACTAATAGTGCATTTTGAACCACCACCACAGTAGTTTATGTATCACAGGAGGTATGCGATCACCTCCCAATCCTTGTTAAAAATAATAATGGGATTGGGGAGTTAAACTATTAAGAGGTAAGATTTAACCAAGGGACAGAGTCCCTGCAGGCCTAATGCAATTGCCCTGGCTGAATATTTGCCATCTCTACATCCACAAGACCATGCTCCTGCAACAAGGTGGCCTATTACCAACTTTCAGCAGTATATCTTTTTCTTCTTCAAAATGAAGATTTCAATAGGCTTAACTAGATACTTTTTGAAAAATCTATCAAACAGCCTCCAAAATTCAAAAAAGTCTCCCACACTCCCCATAATCTCTGATATTGTCACTGCAGTCTTGGGGGCTCACCTAGTTTAACTCTTATCCTGAGATCATTTTAACAATCTATATGCCATGCAAACAAACCCTCACACCCAGGTCTTGGCCCAGCTAAATAACAAGTGCATTTATTGTACTGGCCTTTTCTTTTCCCTGTGGAAATATTTGTGGCTGTATGGAGAGGATTTTGTTCTAAAATGAGGTGCAGGGAATTGCTTCAACATCATTGCCCCAGTTCAGTTTGGAAGTGGGGTATAGTATGATTGCATCTTCCCCTTGCAAAGTCGATTTAGCTCTCATGTGTATACTTAACCAGATATTCACCAAGGATACTCTGGAATCATGAAAAACAAAAACGGTTAGGAAATCTAATTGCGGGTCTTCTGCACCACATCAGTTTCGGCCTGAAGCATCCAAGCACAGAGTGAGTCAACAAAATCTTCAGCTGGTTTCTCTGAAACTATAGCAAATGGGTTGCAATTCATGCATAAATATATCTTTCCCCCTTAGCTATTGTGGAAATGCAGCAGTCTGTTAAAGTCATAAAAAAAATCATCAGATCTTACCATTAATAAATACATATATTTTAGATACAGTCTTCTTTTTTACTTCACTTGAGGATGGATATTTGCAGCTGTAATATCCTGTGTCAGTTGCTTGAACAGTGTTCAAAGTCAGGCTGCTGCAGAACTGCTTGTTGTTCCTTCCACAAGCATAGGTCATGATATTCAACCGGTTGTTGTCCTTACTTAGAGTTTCAGGCACAGACCAAGAATGCGGCACTTCTCCACTGCAATGCAGATGTTTTTTTTAAAAAAGGTGAAAATTAAAATTAATGCTCCAGCTTTCATTTTCATTACAGTTAGCTATTTTGGGGTTTCCCTGAAATACTCTGCAAAAGCAAAACTAATGCAAAATCAAAGAACTATTAAGATAGTGCCCTTTTTACCCTTCCAATGAAGGATCTCTCTCCCAGCCAAGGAGTGCCAGCTCCTCATATTGAGTGATGGCACCCCTTCCTGCTGATGCAAAGAATTGCATTTTTAGAATCATTTGGAAGAAGGGGCAGTGTTGCCCCCTAAATTTTGGCACCCCAGGCCAGTGTCTGCTCAGCCTTAGCCTAAAGCCGACCCTGTACCCAAAATTAAAAATATAGTAACTAAAGGACAAATGCAAAGGCCAGTTCAGCCAAGCTAATTACCTGCACATGATGTTTAAAGTATCTCCTTCTTGTATGACATGCTGTGCTCCTGTTATGTTTAATTTGGGGCCTTTCCATCTGAACTCTGAACTAGATCCTGGAAACAAAACAAAAATATTATTAAAATCTAATTATCTTTGTACTGCTTCACAAATGCATGCTTTCAACTAAAAAGGATTAGATTTTCCAAGTCAAAAACCCCAAGGAATCAGAACTATCCCCTGGATGAAGAAACGTTTGTTAACTGTACTTGATGATACTTGCCTTAAAATGTAAGAGAAAAACAGAAATTATAAAATCATCCTAGAGATGAGTTTAAATGCTAGTTCTTGTACATTATAACTTCGATTGATTTTAGGCTAGGTTTGCACATATTGGTTTCTTTAAACATGTTTCACTGAAGCAACCTCAATTAGTAAGGTTCACCATCTTGTTAGACCATCAACTATGTTACTAATTTCAGTGAAGGAGTCCACACATGACAATAAGACCACACCAAACTAACTACATCATTAACCTGATATGTGAATCCAGTCATTATTTGTCAATGGAACACTGTCAACATCTAATATGAAGCCATAATTAGTTTTGTTTCCTATGCTGCAGACTGTAAAGAAAGATACTGAACAGCTTTCCACATAGCAGCAATCATTATTTTTTTATAATTATTATTTTGAAATATTTCTGGTCCACCCACTGCATAGAGGATCTTATGGTCAAGTATGGGGAAAACAAACAGGGAGAGGGTTTTTTTTTTCCTCTCTCTCTCTCTCTCTTTCTTTCTCCAAGCACTACAACCAAGAGTCATTCAGTGAAGCTGTCTGGAAAGAAAATCAGAACAAACTCAGAACATAATTAAACTGGAATTTCAAAACTAGAATTGCAGTTGAATGTGATGCCAGTGTGAAGGTAACATCTTGGTATAATAAATGACAGTTCTTTTTTTTTATCCCAAAGTACAGTGTAGATATATAATAAAATAAAAATAAAAGTCAATGGTCCAGTCACTTGCACTCAAATTTCTCTGCATCAAAACAATATTCCCACAACAGAGCTAAAAACTCTTTTCTTGTGATAAGTCTGGATGCCTCATAAGACCTTTTCCCTGCATTGGAAGCTTTTATAGGAAGAGATATTATTATTATTACTTTCTGGCACCTTGGTTGTCTGTCGTCTGTGATGAAAGTCTCTACTCGGCTGGATGTTATCAACACAAATTCACTTTTGCATAGTTTTATTTGGTGTTAAAGTTGCAGCAGATTATGTCAGGATTATGCCTACTAGAAAAGCTAACCTGATTTCTAGGAACAAAGGCTATTCATATTAGTCCTATGCCTCCAACTGCCCTTTACGGATAGGAAGTCAATTTTAAATTTATGTGACTATGTCTGGTACCTTGCTAAAATTTCAGCAGTAGAAAATATTGTCTAGCAACCAAGAAAATGTTCCATAATCATATGGCTGGCATCATGTACAACATTTTATGAAACGGTCAGTCTTTGGATAAACAAAATAAGATCTCAAAAATAAACATATTTTAAAGCAATTTTCTTCTGAGTTTCTGCAGCCTTATATTAAGCAAGCACTATGGATGCCACCTAAATGAAAAGTGAGCTTCTGTAGGAAGCTAGAGATGACCTTGGAGAGACTATTCAGAGATGGTTACAACAACATGTGCAAAAGCATGTGTTAAGCATAAGAAACAGGGAAAGCATTAGGAAGGTAGGCCCCTCCCTGGGGTATTAGAGGGAGGGAAGGGAATACGAAGCCAGACTGGCAAAATTGGTGTCAGCCTTTTGTGGTTGACCAGATTAGGAAACAGACCATACAAAATGACTAAGACTATACTGAGATAGGCTATTGTAATAGAATCTTGCAAGCCTGACCATATTCCCTTCCCTCCCTCTTACATCCCAGGGAATCAGGGAGGTGTCAGTCTAAGTCTCTTCTATAACACATTCTTAAACTTTCAAATGTGCCCACAAAACTTGTGCAAGGCAGATTTTAGGTATCTTGACAGGTGCCATGCAAGATATATACTTCTCAAGGTAAAGAGGAACTGTAACTTACAGCAAGAGGCATTCCACATTGTGTTGCAATTAGGCATATCATACATACCTGGTGTGCAAAAATCCAGATAATTACTAGATGGCAGCCAGGAAGACCTAGTTCCTGCCCTCTAGTGGTTGTCTGGATTTTTGTAGCCTAGAGATTACATGCCTCAATTTAGTTGGTTCCAACTCCTGCGCGAAATCTATTCCTGGGATAGAACTTTTATTATAAGGTTCTAAATTATTATAAACTTTGTTATAAAGTTCTATCCTGGTATAGAACTCCGGCTTTTCCATCTTTGGTCCTGGATGGGGTGGCACTGCCCCAGACAGGCTCGGTGAGCAATATGAGGGTCCTCTTGGACTCACAGTTCCTGCTGGAAAAGCAGGTGGCAGCCGTGGCTAAGAGGGCCTTTGCACACCTTTGGGTTGTGAGCAAGTTGCACCCATTCCTGGACCGGGAGGCACTACTCACTTTTCTGCTGTGGCACCTGCCCTCTGGAACATCCTTCCTCCAGATATTAGGATGGCCCTGACCCTGTTGGCTTTCTGGAAGGCCTTGAAACCTGGCTTTGCGCCTGGGCTGGGGCCCCAAGTGTGGGAAGGGCCCCGAAGCATGGTTATGTTAACACCATGGCTTTTAGATTGCTCGGCTGTATTTATATTTATATTTAATTTTTTATTGTTTTTATTGATTTATATCATGACTGTTTTTATTGTTGTTATCTGCCCAGAGTCACTAGTTTGAGATGGGTGGCAATCTAATTGAGTAAATAAATAAATAAATAAATAAAATTAATGCATGAAGATTAAGGCAGTCAACACAAAACAGGCAATCACAATTTTGCAATCACTTTTGAGGGAGTGCTTCACTTGATCCATGGGAAATTCCATCTTGAATTCCACAGCCCTCTTGCCCATCAACCCAAAGAGCTTGCATACCCCTAAGCTAGGACAAGGAAAAAGCAATGGCACAATGACAGTGGCTGTCTTCATGGTTTGCACCATGCCCTCATTTGTGGAAAAAAACCATAGTTGCTGATCTCATCCACCATCCTAACTGAAGGCACACAAACCACATTATGGCTTACTGCTATGAGATCCCATTAAGTTAAGTTCTCCTGCTTGCTTACCAGCTTTCCCTGATAAATAATGAATTTCCCACAATATTATCATAAATATCCAGATCTTTTTCTAAATTCCTGTGCATAAACTTGTGTAAAGCTCTATTTTTCCTATGAATATAATTTCTATGAATTAGCACAAATGTGAACTCTTCAAAGAAATGGAATATCTTCAGTTTTCTTCTCTTTCTATTTAAGTGCTTTCATATTAGTTACTTGTTTGTGCTACATCACACAACTGAGACATGGGTTTTGTAATGAATATGGACCAATTAAACTTATATTACATAATTACATCATTTGCTCAAGGTAACTATGATGTCCATAGTTCCACTCCCACTCACCCACCCCTGTGGTCATACTTGTTAGGAAGACAGAAAGGTGGTACTGCATGGGGCTTTTGATCTTTCGCTACTATTCCAAACTGCTATTAATGACTTTGATGGAGAGGAAGTCTGCTTACCCAATTTGCAGATGTTGCAAAACCAGGTGGGACAGATAATATGACAGAAATAAAAATGTCAGGAATAGAGTGGGAGAGACCTGCCTTAGTGATACTGTTTGTCAAAAAAAACCTTGGAATAGTTAATTATTTTTCTCTCTTGTTCCAGAGTGCCAAAACCAAAATAATTAATTTAAGTTATCGCTAGGCAGATTCCACAGGGACGTGGTGGCGCTGCGGGTTAAACCGCTGAGCTGTCGATCGGAAGGTCGGCGGTTCGAAACCGCGCGGCGGGGTGAGCTCCCGTTGCTCGTCCCAGCTCCTGCTCACCTAGCAGTTCGAAAACATGCAAATGTGAGTAGATTAATAGGTACCGCTTCGGCGGGAAGGTAACGGCGTTCCATGTCGTCATGCTGGCCACATGACCCGGAAGTGTTTATGACAACGCCGGCTCCAAGGCTTAGAAACGGAGATGAGCACCGCCCCCTAGAGTCGGACACGACTGGACTTTACGTCAAGGGAAACCCTAGGCAGATTCCAAAGGAATCCTGGGGGAAAAAAGTCATAGTAACAAGAGCAATTCAACAGTGGAAGCTGTGACCATGACACGTAATGGTCTCCCCTTCATTAGATATGGTCAAGTGGAAGCAAGACAGCTATCTGTCTGAGGTACTTGAAACTGGCTCCTTCCAACTCTATCATTCAGAACAAGGCTTTTTGTATAATTCCCACTAAGTGCTTCACAAACCCGTTCTTTGCAAAAGGAGAGGCTGGGAGGAATCTGAACATTGGCATGGGGAGAAATGAATGTAAAGGAACTATAAGAATACAAAGGGACACAGAATCCTGCCCTCTTTTAGTCACTGAAATTAATGGACAAAAAAGCAGGAGGAAACATTCCCATACCCATTAAGGTTACAATCCTATCATACTGATACCGCTTCAATTTTTAATGGCTTGGCTTTCTCTTGAAGAAATCAAGCATGTCTTCCTTAATGGTAACCTTTCGGTGTAGGCCTTTCCTACTGTTAAGTTACGATCCATCCATTGTTGACAGAAAACAACACCAGCATGAAATTTGCCAGCTCCCTTGACAATCCCTATTCTGCCTCAGTTCTCAATCAGTGATCTGAGTTCCCACCAACCTAATGGATTTTATACATCTGGGGGCGGTTCTTGGGAGAAAAACCACTGCTTCGATACTAGCATAACTAGCAGCAACTTGATGTTTTGCTCAACAACAAGATCAATGCAACTCCTGTGGGAACGAGCAGGAAACCTGCTGTTGTCTTCCATGGTTAGGATCAAGTGAGGATGTGACCTAACATTCCAAGCCTGTATTCATACCCATTCAATTCCCAGAGTTTCTTTCATTTCAATCTATTTCAATCTATAACAGATATGAAGGGCAGACAAGAGTTACTGTAAATGCATTTCTGAGTCAGTGAGCTTTGTCCCATAAAGCTTCAGAAATAAATTATAATGAATATTCAAGGGAAAGGCGGGTAAAAACCCTTCTCACCCATATGCTCATAGTGGTCTCTCACTTCTCTGCCAGGCATTCTAGCCACCGTGACAAACGTTCCATTGTCTTGTATCACTCTCATTTCCTTTCCTTTTTGTATTTTAAGGACCGACAAACCATGCATTACACCCCAGGGACAAATGCCTCAATCTCACTTGCTTCCTTTACTCTCCGTCTCTATGGAAAGATGTTCACCAATTTAAGAAGTGTCCATAAAATTATAAAGGCAATTTGATACAGAAGATACATGGAAAGCACTTTTTTCCAAGTACAGAATGGTTTTCATTTCCTTTGGTCTGTTCTCAACTTATGCAGCCTTGCATATTATTATGGAACAATCATGTCCTAATAATACCAATTTTCTCTTTGACCCCATGAGGATGCCTTCATCTGCTCCCCTCCAGCCCATGAATGAGACAACCTTAAGTTGTCATGGTAGTGAATATCATTGACTCAGGGTTGACACATTATTTATTGGAGTTCTCCAAGTTTGGAGAACTCAAAGCTGTACAACTAATTTTTATTAGCAAGAACAATACAATAATAAAAGTTGTCCTTTCCTCCTTATCTTGATACCATCCAAGAATAGGCTCAATATGTGTAAGCTCTATTATGTTTTGCCTTTTATGAGATGTCAGTTGATAAGTAGTGTGTGCGCCTGAAAGTGTATTTTGGATGTTTTGTAACAATTGGCACACACCTCCCCTTTGATCACCCAGGAGCCTTCAACAAAGCCATTTCTCTCCCACCATGTTTTCTGAGTTCATTTCATACCTGTTACCTTTCTGTCCTCCTAGTGTTGACTCCAACTTCTCTCCAGGCTTCAAACAAGGCAGAGAACAGAGCCCCACTATTCTATTTAGGAAGGAGAGGGGTGATTTTTGCACTATTCCCACTTTAACATATTTGGAAATATATGCATTTCAGCTCTACCTTTCTTAGTTGTAGTGTCCAGAAAGTAATTAAAGATGTTAAAGGGAACTTTTGTGGCTTATTTGCCAGTTTCCTTATATCTGTTAGTTGCAATCACCCCATCCCATGAAGAAAGAGACATAAAATCATTTTTCCCCCATCTGGGACACAACCAAATGGGATGTGAGAGGAAAGGTAGACCACTAGAAGTCTCAGCAGAGTTCCAAAGCCTGATCCTCCTAATTCTTACTGCAGTGCCTGCTTGATAGATATTTTCCCCACTGTCTAAGGTATGCTAAAAGATATGGCAAGAAAGGCAGAGGCAAAAACCCTCAATAATCCTGCCTATCACTAAGCAAAGAAGATGATACCATTGGCAGTGACTTGAAATACGGCAATAGAAGTAGGATAGGGATTCACAATGGTGAGGACATGTCTTATGCTGGCATAGTTTTATGCTAATTCCAAAATGAATGGTTAAACTGTTAACTCTATAGTAGAGAAGGTCTTTAAAATTTGGGCTGCTCACTAACTTTATTAACTTCAGAAAATCCCTCAGATTGTTACTGTGCCATGTAAGTTATCATTTGTTGCTACCCCAGATGTACTGTAGCACATAGCTTGTTTTCAAAGAGTGCCAAAAGATGTTGCTCCTGTATTGGAAAACATCTTTGGCTATCACTTCTATTTCTCCATATCTACTTTTGCACCTCTTTTTTCCTTGAATGATTTCCTCAATGTCCTTTATGCATGGAACTCTCTCCAGAACAGAAGATGAAATAAACATCTTCCTTGTCAATACAGCTCCCCTATTCTGTGGAGCCTGTGGCACAACTCTTTATTCCTTGCATCTAGTTAAAGCTAGCTCAAGAATGCAATTCTGTTCCCACTTATATGGAAGCAAGGGCCTCTGTATTCAGTGGGAATTACCTCTGGGTAGAGATGTATAGGATTGCTCTGTAATTTAATGGACAGTAACTGAAATGGATACTATACTTTCCCTGTGTCTCTATTCTTCTCCTCTTCACTGTGTCCAATTTTAAACTGAAAGAACCTGGGACAAAGACCCTGTTTTAGAAACATGGAGTTGGCAGGAGCTTTTGCCAGGACTGAGTCCAATCTACTTCTCAATACAGGAATCCAGATTAAAGTAGTCTTAAGAAATGTCAGTCCAGTTACTGTGGGGAAACTTCTAGCAAAGGGAGCTTAGTAATTGGTTCTACTGTCAAGTAGCTTGACCATTAGGTCATTCTTTGTAACATTCCACCAGAATCTCCCTAGTTGCTGCTTTCTAAAATACCAATATAAATCAAATATATAAACAAACAACAACAACAAAAATCAGAGACATCAAGGAGATCCTGTGCAGTGCATCCTTGTATCAAAGGAGAGGTTTATTCAAGCTAATTTTTCCCATCTGTTGAGAAGCAAATACTTCTTGTTTATTTCTCCTCAGTTTCTTTTGCTTCAGAAACACATATCTGGTGGTGATGCACTAACTCAGATTGGGTTGTTGCTTAAAAATGCTACAACACTTCCAGTCTTTCAGGAAAAAAAAGATAATATATAGATCCTTAAATGAATCTGTTTTTCTACAGGGATCCAGTGATACTGTGTGGTATTCTAATGGACAAAAAGGAAAATCTAAAATTGATTTAGACCTAACCATTTCAATCTAAGTTATCTACTAGAATAGGTTTCAGATCTTGGCTGTATCACCGGAAAATATGTACTCTTTCATACATATCCATCCTCAGTAATAATTTGATTCCTCTGATTGTTCTCAAATGTTAGGCAACCCATTGGAGTCTGCTCTGTGCAGTCTGAATGCAGGAAAGGAAAGTGAAGACAAAGTATTCAAGAGTTCCCTGAACACAGGGCCGTCGCAAGCAGCTGTGCAAGTTGTGCACTGCACAAAGGCACCGTGACACAGGGGTGCCAAATTAAGTTTTGAAAACCAGTCTCCATTTCGAACACCAACTGCTTGTGCTCGCTTGTGTCAGATTTCACTTCTTCCGAAATGAGTGCTGTATATCAATTCCGAGAAACCGTATGTATCATGCAATCTAAAACTATCAACACTGTTAACATCCTCCGGTGTGCATATTGTTGCAGTTCGGGGAAGTGCTTAATAGGTTACTTATTAAATACAATTCGCTACCATTTGTAATTATCTAGATGTATACTGTATATTTACTATTGCTTACTATTTGAATAAAACACACAGGTAATCCTTGCTTACTGACCACTTGTTTAGTGACCATTTGAAGTTACAACGATGCTGAAAAAGGAGGCTTACAACCAGTCCTTGAAGTTGCAGCCATCACAGCATCCCCACAGTCATGAGATCGCATTTCAGGCACTTGGCAACCAGTGCACGTTTACAATAGCTGCAGCATCCCACGGTCACATGATTGTCATTTGTGACCTTCACAGCCAGCTTCCAACAAGCAAAGTCAATGGGGAAGCTGTCAGGAAGTTGCATATCATGGACATGTGACACTGTGCTTAACGACCCATGGCGATTCGCTTAATGACCACAGCTGGAACTGACCAACTGATGTGATATGTTGGGCACAGTCACGTGATGTTTCACTTTATAACCATGCCACTTAACAATGGAGTTGCCAATCCCAATTGTGGTCAGTAAGTGAAGACTACTTGTATTGTTGATACAATACTGTAAAATCCATTATTGTCTGTATTAGTGTATTTGTGATGTTATTTTAATGATAGCTATTAAAATTACATATAATAAAAAATAATCATACTTATTCCAAACTTCTCATCTAGTCTTAACCACTGTCCTATTTCTCAATTTAAAAATTAGCAAATAAAATTAAGGGGAGAGGCAGGAAAAAATATTTTGCACAAAGGTGCCTTAGAGGTCAGTGGCCTCCCTGCCTGAACATTCAAGATACCCACACAGATAAGCTCACAATGTTATATATTGACTTTAACCATCACAATCTGCCTGCCTTTCTGATAAACACATTTCTTGGGAAGCTTGGATGTGCTATAGATATTTGCTGCATTCAGAAAATATCTTAGAAGTAGGCCTGCACAACACAGAGTATGGTCCATCAGTAAAACAGGATAATAGCTTTATCTAATATACATTTACTCAAAAGTAAGTAACAGTGTACTTGCCCAGACTTATCTCCATGGGATTACTGCCTAAGCATAATTTTCAACGACAACTCTAAATGACAGATGAACCTTAGGAATATATGTATGAAAAATGAGAGTCCAGTTGAGGCTCTCAGAGATGTTCCTTCTTTATGAGTTTGCCACAGGAATTGCCATAGCAATGACAACTATTCCTATGCTTGCCAATGATTTTGGAAGGGAATATCTAAAGCTCAACTTTCCCATTTCACTCAGTGCTGAAATATGTATCTTTGGCTAGGCAGTGCCCCCATCCGCAGTAGCTCTTACCTATCTCAGAAACTAGAGATGTTGTTTTCCCATCCAATAGCTATAGCTGATACCTAATGCCCGAGGTCTCAGTTTGCTACCATATTATATTCTTCAGTTTGGCTTTTATGAACTTAAAACTTAAATTAACCTGACACTATACTTTACTATGGATTTTAGCAACTTCCGCCAATGACAAAGATGTGCCATTTCTCTGCGTGGGATCTGTGCTCAGTATGTAAGTTCTACAAATACAATGCATTACCGTGACCTGCTTCTGTTAGGGAAGAATCAGTCAGGAGGACTGCTGACACAAAATTCGATTCCGTCATTTCTCACGAGGGACACTTAAAGGGTTACTAGCATTCCCACTGTCTTTTTTTTAAATATAAAACCTACACCGGTTGACCATAGTGTGTATTCAACCTGTGTGTCTCCATCAGTGACCCTTTTCAAAGGATTAAACATCACTGAGAAGTGATGTGTAATTTTTTTCATTTTTTTTTTCATGTGTAGTATTAACTGGAAATGCGCATTTTTATGTTCAGAGCCCATCCTGACTAATACAGGTGTTATCCAATAAACAAATAAATTGAACATCTTTAAGCAACACTATCAAAGAAAGTTTCATTTATAAAAATTCTTTTTACTGTTCAAGCACTATGAAATATTGGCAGGCTTTAAAAGTGAATTATACTCCACCCAGTCTTAAGGGTATTTCTTCAGTGGTAAAGCCCCATAGCTCCATTCACATACTGTACTTAGGCAAAATCTGGTTTTCACTGAGTGTGTCAGGTGAACTAATCTGATTGTGGCTTATTCAATGAATTATTGCACAGGTAAGCAAACCATGTCTAACATGAGATGTGAATTAGTTCCCAGAAGAATACTGGTGCTTTGAATACTGGTGCATTTTCAACCAAGGTTATATCTGGAATGGAGGCACCTTATGGAGTAGACCAACTAAGAACAGTTCAGCTGGATGGGTCAGAGGCAACCCATTGGAGTTGCACTATACACCACTGTTTCTCAACCTCAGCAACTTTAAGCTGTGTGGACTTCAACTGCCAGTATTCCCCAGCCAGAACGTCAGCACAGCTTAAAGCTGCTAAGGTTGAGAAACACTGCTATATACCATATAAAAGACGTTACTCTGGTCATAAACACTAATATTTTAAGACGTCCTGCTGTGTCAAGCCAAAGACACACCAGATCAGCAGCGTGTGTCACATCCTGGCTAACCAAACTCATTCGGGAAGCTCCCTAGAACAGAGAGGAGAGCCACAGATTTCTCTTTTTTGCTCCCCAGCAGCCTCCGTACTAAGGGCTAGTAGCCCTTCCTGGTTTAGTCCTTAGCCAGTTTCTCCCCTTTCAAAAGCATCTCAGTCGGTGGTCCTCACAGTTCAAAGATAAGCAGCGTAAAGATACGCTTCCTCGCAGCGCTCCTGAATCTCCCCGCATTTGATTTATTTGGACGCCGTGGGTGTGAAAGAGGAAGCCCATCCCTCGTCCACATTCCTCACCCGTCCAGCTACCTCTTCCCCCCCGGCTTCTAAGCCAGCCCCCCCCCTCCTGCTGATGTCCCCCATCCCGAGGGCTCCCAAGGGAACACTCCCCATTTCTCTAGAGCGAGGAGCTCAGCCGAGGCAACTGCCGGCGACGGCCGAAGGGCTCTCCCCTCTTCCACACACACCCCGCCCCCCGCGCCGTCCCAGCAGGTGCCTCCCGGTCCTCTCTCCCGGTCTCCTCGTCAGGAGGCCACGTGAATTCCAGTCCTCCGATCTTTCCAGCGCTGGTCGCTTCTTCCTTCACGGTTAAGCGCACTGGTGAGTTGAGAGTTTGTCCCCCGGAGCACCCACGCACGGTCCCTCCCTTGCAAGGCATTTGAAGCTCACCAAGAACAACACTGCAGTGAGTTGTCATGGGAATGGAAATAAATCCAGACTGTCCGGGCCGTTCAGCAACTCCCTTTCCTGCAGGGTGGCTGACTGTCTCTTTTGCGCGGCCAGGTCAGAGAAGACGCTGGTCCCTTGCGGGGTCCTTCTTTCCAAAGGAAAATTAAACCTCAGATTCCTCCCAAGACCTTCCTTTCTTTTTGTTTCTGCAGAGCGGCTTAGCTTCCCAGCCCGGAGCCAGATTTACGGAGGAGAGGGCAGCAAGAGTTAGGGTTAAACAGCCGATTCTCTGCCCCATCTTGTTTTGTTGAATAAGCCACGATGCCTAGGTTTTTGCATCACACTAAACCACGAGAAGCATGTTTTGCTCCATGCAAAACTTTATGCTCAAATTAGACGACCTCTGTGAAGCTGGGCATACAAAGCTACCTGATTTTCTACTGTGTCAAGCTGAAACGTCCGTCCTTCCTCACCTGTCGCGGTAGATAACGAAAACCAGGACGCCTGCCATAGGACCTATTCTCCAGTCCCCCAGCCAGTTCTGCTCTGCTTCGTCGATCTATTCGCATAGACATTTTGTCTGCCACCCGTCTGAGTGGCTCCCAAGTGCCAGAGGCATCCTGAAATAATTATATCCGGGTTCCAAAGTCTATGCATTTGAAAATCCCGGGCATCCCAGGTCCCTGTTCCTAAAACTGGACGACCCGTTCGCACTGATGGTCCAGATCGCCAGAACCACGAGATCATTCAGAGCACCAGCCCGTCCTGGAGGCTTCCTCAGCCCACTTTAGGAGGGAGAAAAGCAAGGAACGGCTCGGCGAAACAGCAGGGGAGGAAAAGCCCATCTGTATCTGCGGTGTTTTGCGAGGCCAGCAGCTCCAGCTGGTGCGCAGCGTCCATCTAAGGGAAGCCCCTCGGCACGCTCCATCTCGCGGCCCTTCTTTCCCGCAGGTGCCCTCGCCGAAAAGTCGGAGGGCGGGCAAGATCCGGGAGCCTTCGGATTAGACGCTCCCGCGCGCCCCGCCACACGTGCAGGCGTGGCAAGCCAAAGCCGTGCCCGCACCGCCGCGGGAGCGCTTGGTCCTCGGGCTGGGGCCAAGACTCGCTCGCACTTCCCAGCCAGTCCGAGCGCAAGACGCAGCAGCGCCGTGGACGCCGCGAACCTCAGCGGTTACAGCTCCCTCCCGCCGGCCCCGGCGGCTCTCTAGTCCTGAGCCCAAGGGTCCGAGAGCGGGTCCAGGGAAGCGGAGGGCCAGGACTGCCGGGGGGCGCCCCCAGCGCAGGGGACTCGCCGAGTCGCACTTACCTGCTAGAAGAAGGCAGGAGCCCAGCAGCCCGCCCAGCACGGCCCCCGGGAGGCCCCAGCTCAACATGCCGCCCTCCGAGGCACACGGAATGCCACCGGGAAGGGAGAGTACGACCTCCCCTGTTGAGCTCCGCTTCGCCTGTCGAGCCCAAGTGCCTGCTGGCCCGGCGCTGCAGAGGGGCTTCTAGCCAGCGAGAGCCACACCAGGCGACAGGCAGCTCGGGATCCACACCTCGCGGCAATATCCGAAGGGCGCCGAGCTCCCCGGGCTCAGCCCCTTTATAACCTCCCCAGTCCATATCCTCCTTTCCAATCACGCCTCCCCCCCCGACGTCACTTGGTCTCCCCCCCCCCCGCCCCATTTCCAGCGATGCTTCCTGGAGGGGCAAAGAAAGCGAATGCTCTCGGGCACGTTTCCATCTGGGAACCGGGAGCACGACTCTTCCTCTTTGGCACGCTCTGGACCGTCTTGGATCACGGTGGGGCTGGGGAAGCGAGGCACCTTCAGGGCCCCCGCCGCTCTGCAGGCTTGTTGCTCAGGTCGTTCGCTTCCAAGGAGGTGAGCTCTCCCCCCCCCCCCCGCCCCCAGCCTGGCCTTTAGGAAGGGTCTTTGCCAACCGGGGGTTACTTTTGTGAAATACTTTTAAGCGCGGGAACTACATGAGGGCCGTTTGCATACTCGGGATCTTCAGTCTCGGGCACAAAAGGTTTTCCTTCAGCTTTCGCACAAACTTTCCAACTTTGCTCTGCCGAATGACAGGAGAGGGCGGCGGTTACCCTCAGAGCAGAGATGCTCAGAGTTTGAAGCCGGTTGAGTAGCCTATTTCCTTAGAGAGAGCATTCGTTTGCTGAAGACCGTAACTTCACCCTTCTCCAAATCTGCCTTTCCAGTTTGGGGGGCTCAAAGCTTTCCCGGGCTTTGGGAGGTGAGGAGCATTTCAGCCCGCTTCCTGGCACTTTTTCCAACTGCCTCTTACGTGGATGGCCCCTCGCTGTGCACTGAAGTTATTTTCGAAATAGCCTCTGGGATGGTATTTTAACTGATCATTCTGACCCTTGAGTAGAAAGCACTGTTTCATCTAATCCTTCCTAATCCTTTGGATTCCCCGCAGCCAGATGTAGGGCCCCGGGTAAGTGCCTCCACGGCTTCCCCTCCCCTCCCCACGAGATCGGGGGTCGCTGGTCCAGTTCCTAAGAAGAGCCGTCGTCCCTCAGGCCAAAGACCTCTCTTAGGTGGAGCACTTGTTTCCCATAATGCGCATTCGCAGCCAGGCGACTTGCAAACGCCTTCACTCCGGGTTGACATCCACTGATACGCTGCTTCTGAGCGTGGAAGTTCTATACGTCACCCCCCGGAAAGCATGTCTGCTGGAGCGCTGGGACTGGCATCCCGAAGGATAGCCTGGGCCGGCTGGGTAAAGCCGCGCCTTTGGGAGCGGAGACTTTCTCGGCGAGCGGTATTTCCCCAAACGCGCGACACCTTTTGGGAAAGGAAGCGGGAAGGTCCCGCTTCGCCGCCTTCTGTCTGTCAAGAGCTAAACCTCCCTTCGACACCGCTCGGATTGCACTACCCGCTCGCTATCTCCGAAGGTTCCTCCACCCCACCGAGGACACCAACGTCGGAGGAAATTCCCCCTCCAGGACACTACTCCAGCCCGGAGCTTTCGCCCGCTCTTTCCCGAGGCGGGGCTTTCAGCCCTCTCGCTTCTGAGCTGGAAACTCACGACTCCCTTTCTTCCTCGCCCCCCCCACTCCCGCTGCTGGCGCAGTCTCCAGACCTGCCCGACTTCGGCTTGGAGGTCCGACTGAGCCCCGCGGCCTGGTCGGTGGCTGACTCGGGAGCAAAAAACCAGGAGCAGCCTGCTATTTCCGATGAGCCCGTTTTGTTAAAAGGCATGAACTCTCCTGCACCTTTTAATACAATTTGAAAGTCGAAGGTGATGCCAGATGTTTTGCTACCCTAAACTAAGGCTCTTCTATAATAAGCACCAGCAACTTAGCCTTCCAGGAAGGCCAGTGCCCTGCCTTGGTGCACAGAAGAGTCACTCTCCTGGGTTTGTTCCCTACCAGTTCTCTGGTACTTTGCTGAAAGTGAAAAATCTGCTCCTGGTGTTCTTGCACTTCCTTAGGTACCAGATGGACAAAAGGTGTGTGTGTGAATTCCAGTCTTGTGGAAGACCCTGGCTTCTCACACTTATATTCAATCGAAGGGAAGACACTGCAGGTACCTGGGCAGGGGGTGGGGGCTCTTCCAGGCTGAGATATGGCTGCTGCCCTGGACGCCTTGGAGTAATGGAAAGATGTATAAAGGAAGATGGTGCGCCCTTTGCCCCTTGCAACAGTACAGGACACTCAAACTCAAACTCAGACTCAAAAGACATGCTTAGCAACCCTGAGAATGAAACAAAATGCAGGAAAGGAGATTTTCTACAGCACTAGCCATCATCAGTAAGTCAGCTTAATTTGCACTTCTGAGGTGGGAAATAACTAAATGCATTTGCAAGACTCGCCATACAAAAATCCATAATATAATTTATAAAGGAAATATAGTTCTAATATATACTGTAACATTATAGTACAGTATAATATATCCTGTACTGTAATGGTAAGTATTGCAAAGTACATAAAAATACATGTCTTTGGAATTAGACGAATCAAGTATTCAACAACATAAATCATCATCACCATCATGATAAAATCTAAACAGAAAGGAAGGATATAAATGTAATAATAGACAAAAAAATTTAAATTTCCATTTTGAATTGTATTCCATAAGCTTTGCGAGGCTCCTATTTATTTCAAGTGGCCTTGCACAGGCGAGTTTTCTAGCGTGCTGCATGTTCTTGTTAAACTGAATGCTTGCCAGGCAGTAAAACCAAAAATTCATCATCTTTTATACATTCTTCTGCATTCCTTGAGGTGGCTGCACACCAACAGGAGCTCATAAGTCAAGTCCCTCATACAAAAGAATCAAAGCGCACTGCAAATGAATGATTCTCCACTTGTGGAGGCTGGATGGGTTAAATTAATCATCGGTACACTAAAACGATCAATCAGATTAAAAAAAAATCACACTCAGCTACAAAATAATAGCTTGTATTCATTTAAAGACATTTCAAGAATGCCAGGCTTATAACTTGTGCCTGAAGGGTCTACAGTCATGGATAGTATCACTAGTTAGCTTCAAAGATTCTGCTGTTAGCACACACCCACATTTATTCATGGGCAGGAGTATCTGTTCCCACACATACTGGCAACACACATACTGCCCCTCTAGTCCTCCTATAGCATCAAACACTGAGTGATGCTCAGGCCTATCAAATATTTTCCAGCTTCAAAATAGTGGAAAGATGTGTCCATGACATGGCTACATTTTTGGAGGGCATATATTGGCCATATTAAGGCCAGTTTGGTGTAGTGGTTAAGGCATCAGGCTAGAAACCAGGAGACTGTGAGTTCTAGTCCCCTCTGAGGCACAAAGCCAGTGGGGTGACCATGGGCCAGTCACTTCCTCTCAGCCCTAGGAAGGAGGCAATGGCCAACCACTTCTGAAAAACCTTGTTGAGAAAACTGCAGGGACTTGTCCAGGCAGTCCTGAGAATTGGACAAGATTGAAATGATTAAAAAAAATGTCCATATCCTTACTGAGGGTTGGTGCCAAAGTGAACTTTGGCACTACTTTGAAAATCCAATGTTTCACCAATGCCTCACAAGAATTGCACCATGTGGAGGTGTTTAAATATGCCAAGCCACAGGAGGCTCTGGAACCCTTTTGTTTTGTTTTGTCCACAAAAGTCAGTGGCATAGTTTTGTGCCAGGTTGTAGTGAGAAAGGTACAAAAGAGCACCAAAAGCTCTACAACAGGCTGAATACCATGTTAAAAACTGAAGAACTGTCTCCAGCACCATCACAAAAAATGGAAAGGAGGAAATCTAATTTTGCTCTAAATGTCTAACATGGCCCCATCCACTTTGTGTAATTGTCCCAATCTTAAACAATGTTCCAAAAGTTTCCTACCCTTTTGATATACCCATATAAGGTAGTACTTGAACCTTCAGCCTTGAATTACACCTGACTTAATGCTTATCCATAAACAACCACATATTTCAAAAACATTGTAATGGAAATTAACATTCTTTAATTAATTAACATATGAATATAGGCTAATCAGTGTAAATTCCCATTCAGTATCTTTCGTAGATAGATAAGCAAACATTGTGATCCTTAACTTGAAGAAAAGGAAGTGAAAGCACATGGAAACTAAGCAATCCGTCTAACATCATAGGAAGCTAGTGAAGGTGCCAAGAACATGACCTAGATCTCTTGAGTCCCACAAACCATCTTGTGTGTGAACCAGGATGATAATTTAAAAAAAAAACATGATTCACCTTGCCAGTTTTAAAAATACTGGTTTGAGTATTTCCTGAATATAGTGGAAGGAGTGGAAAATTCCTGTTCACATGTTAAAAGATAGAGAGCAACAGCTCTCATAGTACAGGACTGGCCCATGGTCCATCTAATTTCACATCCAGGTTTTTTGGGGAAAATAAAATAATACATCTCACCCTTCTTATCACATCCTTTTTAGCCCTAGAAAAACTCAACTCACTACTATCACATATAAAATCATTTTATTATTCTGAAGGAAATGACTTCATTTCCCTAAAGCACCGTTCCCAACCTTGGCAGCTTCTAGATGTGCGGACTTCAATTTCCAGAAGTCTCCAACCATCATAGCCATTGCTGAGAGTCCACATATCTGGATACACTGTTCCCCAGGTTAAATTTCCTCACCAATGTTTCCTGGCAGCACACAATTATACGAACATGATAAAAAAAACCCACTCTTTGGGGAATACAGAGTTTCCACCCACTTTATCGAGGACGTGCCTTTAAAAATCAAAATCAACTGTGGGAACTAATAGAAGCATACCTAATGTCGAGAAAACAAGAAACCAATTCAAACTCAGATGGGTGGATTATATTACGTGTTCTTCATGATAGCAAACTTTAGCCAGACGTAAGTAAACCAGAGGACTCTCTGAGCAAAAGCATACCAGTTGGTTTAGAGGAACTGAGTTATATGACATTTTTATTCAAGCAAGTGTTGTGAGTTCTTAAATGGAAACATGTCATATAACTGAAGAAAAGGTTCAGTTTTTCAACCAGTTCCTTCAGGCATTTGGAGGTGAGCCCTGTTGGTTTACTGGGTTGTGGTAGCTGGTTTTTATTGATTGTAAGATGGACTGATCTACGTCCTTTCACACATGAATCATTCACTGATTGTGATTATAATTTATTTTTTAATTAATTGAGTTGTTTTCTGGTTTAATTTCTTGTTTCCTGCCCAAAGTCCCAGCAGTGAGATGGGCAGCCTTTTAACTCTTTAAATAAGTAAGTAGGTTAAAAAAGACACAGAAACTCATCACAGTTCTGATTCATTTAAGATGTTTGGTAAAGACTGGCTTTAAGGATGCTTTTGCACCCTTAAAGAACCAAATAATTCATTAACTTTATTTTATATTTGAAACTAAAATAGCTATTTTAAACTTGCTTTTCCTTCCCCGACATTTCACTTCCTTTGATAAAAAAATAGAGTAGAAACGTATGATGACAGGAAAAGTTAACTTGTTTCAGAGTGGGAAGTGGAATCTTACCCTACTGATGCAATCAAGTTATTTCCTCCCACTGAGTCAGAAGGTTCCTTTGTATGTTTCAACCTAAGAAAACTACAGTCCAAAAAACATGGTTCAAGGCAAAAAGAAGGTGGATTACAGTACTGACTTGTTTACTCTCATCCTGTATATTTTTCTAAGCTTGCAAGAGGTTTTATAGGTGAACAAAATATCTGTCACCTCCCTCTGAATATATTTACAACTTTATTTCAATATTCTGCCTATAAACTGGTTTTGCTCACCAAATGGGCTGTTGAAGAGAACCTGGGATCCATAATCTTAAAATAGTATTGAAAAAAACAAAATGTTGCAACTGCTTCTTTGGGCTGATGTTGCTGGAGTTGCAGTTCCTATCTTGTTTTCCTTAATATAATAGTCTGATTTGAATAATCATAAGCAAATCTATGAGCAAGAAGACCACACTCACCCTTCCTCATGGAACTTCTTTCTGTCGTCAGCTCTAGGATCCTTCCCCTAAACTACATCACCCTGGTCAGCCACCAAATAAGAGTGTGTATATGTGTGTGCATAGTTAACACACACACACAAGCAGCTGTGATAAAGAAACAAACTTAAGAAGCAACAGATCATACTTGAAGGTGAAAGTGTGCAACTTCTGTTGGCTTGAGAGTGTATTGGGCTTTGTACAGCATGCTGTAGACGGCCTTCCAAAAGTGGTCATGGCCAGAACCTGAGTTTTGGATATTTTCAGAGTTTGGAATGTGCATGAAACCTCTGCATATAGAATATGGACATAAGTTGTCTGTTCTTATAATCTGCAAGGCTTACAGAATACATTTTGCCTCTCAATATCCCACAATTCCTAAAAAAAAAAAAGAGTGTGTGTGTCTGTCTTTCTGCCTATACTGGGGGGACCACAAAAGGTGCAATGGAAGCCACTGCAAATTCCAGAGTGTACTTTTTACACCCTGCCTTAAGATGACACTGAGGCATGCCAGGAACCTTGACAATTTGATGGAGTTTCTATCAAACAGATCTGAAAACCAAGATGAAGATGGTGTAATACATCCATTTTGTAGTTCCAGGGAAGCAAACCAGGAAATTTACTGATTCCTCCCACTGACAAGCACAAACACATTCCATTGGCTTACAGGGCTGTTTGTCTGTTTCAGTAGGTCACAAATGTTCTGCCATGGTACAGAATCAACACTTGATCAGCATATCCTTGACTTATTCTAGGCTTGAAAGGAACAGCAGCCAATATTTCTAATAGCAGTGGAGTTTATCCCCTAAATTTAATAAGACTGCAAAGGCATACAGAAAAATATTTCAATATTAGTTCCAGCAAATTCAAAATTCTGAATTGATGAAGATGAAAACTTAGAACAGAAGAAACATTTTTTCTTCTTGGTAAGAATTATCTCTGTGGTCGCCAGGAGTCAAAAACGATGGCACATAATCAATTAAAAAGCGTTAACTGGGGAATAAGAAGCTTACCATCTCCTTCTGTGTCAATCCTTCTTTAAGTTGATGAATTCGGGAGTGTTGGCCTATGTCAAAACAAAGATGCCTTCTATCTTAAACCATGATAAATGAGCAAAGATGCTTAGTTTCAAGTATTTATCTATATGGCCAGTGTGTTGGGTTTAGTTTCTTCAAGTAACCTTCCATCACTGGTAAAAAGGTAAAGAGTTTCAGAGGAAAGAATTCAAGAATGGATGCCGATGCTGCTTCCCTTCCTTATTTCAGAACCACAAAGCCAGGTTTCCCGGGGTGTGTCCTGATTAGCAATAAAAAGGGGAAAGCATGATCCAAGTTAATTTTCCAGTACTAAAAGGAAATGGTGCTTCCTGTATTATACAAAACTGGTGCCAATAAGACTGACATAAGAATCTATTGTCTTTTTTAACAAAGACATGGTAAGAAAGGATGCCTGTGAAAATAGACCACTGCAAAAGGGAACTTTTGATCTTTAGAATAAAAGCGCATGCACATTGGGAGTCAAAACTGGAGGATACACCCACCCAATTTGTAGAGCAAGCAGTCACTAATAGTTACTCCCCCAATGCATCATAAGAATGATTAACAATGTAACTCTATGATGTAGGTACAATATTCAGAAATAAACTCTACTAAGTTCACTGGGTTCACGTCCAAGTACATGCTTTCTAATTTCACCCAATTTCACATTTTGGAGTATTTTCTCATATCATCAGCAAAAGTAAAATAAAAGAAAATCCAAGGTTCTTCATAAAGTCACTGCTGATATTATTTCTTAGTTAAATGAACAACATTTAACAGATTTCCTGCTTCGGCCATATACACACTTTTAAGTGTATGCCTGAAAAAACCTGCATACCAAACCTCTTTGTTCTTTAAATATTCTCCAAGAGCCTTCCAAGATGCTCCCATTGCAATAGAAAGTTGGCTCAGGTTGCTGTATAAAGCAGAATAAACATTTAAGATAAAATTATATCATTTTGCTCTGGAGCGATTCTGTGGAGTTATAGGTATAAAAACCTGCCCTAAAGACGTTGCTCTGACCTTCTAAAATCCCCATTCAGCTCCATTTTGGGTTCTAAGTCTTAAGTTGATGAATTAGTTGGTGACACATCATCCCCTATCTATTCCTCTAAGTGGCCTTTATCTATTGTGATAATAGGAAAGAAAAGAAAAGAAAATCTTCAGAATGGTCCCACCTTTTAGGAGTACCTATTAAATTGTGCATTATCTAATACAGATCCATAAAAGGTACCTAAACTGATTACCTAATGTGTTCATCACTTTATTTATTTATTTAAATGATTTATACAGCCGTTTATCTCACTGAGTTGACCCTAGGCAGTGTGCAAAGCTTAAATCCCAAAATTATAACATAAATAATAGAACCATTATTCCAAAAAAAAAAATCCCCCATACTACTAAACCATACCATTAATATTAGTAATAGTAACAACTGACCCAAAATGCTTAACAAAAACATAGTTCTTCACAAAACTATTTCCTTTGCTTGGTCTACTACATTTTCAAATGACGGGAATATGTACAGACTCAGGGCTGTGACAAGTATTTAAGAAGAGAAAAACATTTGAGGAGGGGGGAGTTCATGGCAGGAAAGAATGTCTCCTAAAGGGCCTTTTGAAAAACACTGCGGCTCTTCTTCAGATGTTACTTATCTTTTCCTGTTAAGAAATGTCTAATGCTCATGACTGTTAGAGTGCTGTGCATCCTGTGGTGTGATCACCAACCCAGGCCATACTTCTTAACAGATGCACTGGAATTCCACTCATTCCTTTAAACCACACAGATAATAATGTAGGAAAATATGAGTGTGTATGTGCGGGACATATAGTACCCATTGGTCTATTTATGGTAGATCTGGATGGCGCATACTCTAAGCTTACCACGTTGGTTCTAGTATTCAGCTAAATCTTGTGGATGTCACCATCAATTACAAGAGGAATAAACATTTACAGTGCATATTAACATGTGCTGTTACTCCATTTAAATGAAGGCTTTCCTAGAGTGCATGTTCTCTGCTATTAATAAATATTAAATTACTGTATGTAAAAATAGGAAATTTTTTAGATCCAGGCATATGATTAGAAGGGAAATAATCATGCTGAAAAGGGGATATAAAGAAAAAAAAATTAACAGTTAAGAAACTTGGAAAACCTGAAGAGTCAGGTTGGGGAAAGATCATCCCGGAGAAGGTATATCCATGTGGTCACTAAGAGTCAACACCAACTTGATAGCACATAATCAAATCAAATTAAACCTTTTTATCAGATGCTATTATATTAACTAGAGGGCTAGTTTGGTGTAGTGGTTAAGATGCTGGGCTAGGAGTCTTAGTCCTGTCTTAGTAATGGAAGGCAACTGGGTGATTTGAGCCAGTCACTCACTCAGCCTGTCATGGGCCACGATTCAGAGTCTGACTCCAACAAAGTTGCTCATGACACAACCTTAGGAAGAAGGCAATGGCAAACCAGTTCCAAAAGTGTTGCCAAGAAAACTGCAGATGCCAAGAGTCAAAACTAAAGGCACATGCCTCCCACTCCCAGGATAATTTTATAAATTTATCTTCTTTGCTGAGCTGTCATGTATGCAGCCAAAACAATTATTTTTATCTTCTGTTTTACAGATTGGCCTGATTGTAATAACATGGCATAACAGGTGGGAGGAGAATTATAAATTCTGGGAAGTCAATAGAAAGTCTTGTATATTTAAGGAAGTACAGTATCTGACAAGCTCATAGATGAACAAACAAAAAATAAGTAATACACAAACAAAAAATAAGTAATACAATTTTAAATTTTAAAAATGAATATTGGGAGCAGCAAAATTTAGGAACTTTTTTTTAATGACAATTTTGTTGCTCATAAGTAATATGATGTGTGAAGATCTATGAAAACTACAAAAACCTGTTAAATATGAAATAGAGATATGGAAAGATCTGATCTATGTTTGGTCTTTTTCTTTTTTCATATTCCAGATTTCATCCATTTCTGGAGCTTTAGACTTAGGGTAACTTCAGTAAGAAACTCTCAAGTAGGCAGGTCCATACATTAAGGAATCTGGTCTATCTATGTGCAGGAAATGAAGTAATTTCTGCTTGCTGCACTTCCAAGTTCTGTCCCACCCAATTTCTTGCTCAAGCCACTGAACTCAAGATCTCTGAGTTGGAGATAATTTAGGTCTAGATTGGTTATGGCCATCTGAGTCATATGTAAATAGAAACTGGTATGAATCCTCCAACCCCTACTTTAGAAAAGTTGGGTATAACATTGAAAATTAATGATGCAGAACAAAATTAATAACTAAAAGAAGTGAGGCTTATTGAATAAACCCAAGTCTAAACGATTAGTGTACTTCAAAAGATGCAATACAGTATGGAACTATTTCAGATAGCTTTGGCGGGATGAACAGCCATCCTCAGGGCAAAGTCATGGGTTTTCTTTTTTCCATGACAGAAGAACCATCCATAAATATAGGAAATTACTTAATAGGAGATTGCACCATGCTTGTACAGAGGAGTAGGGTGATAGCTGGATCCATGAAGTAATTCTCCCTGAAGCAGAATCCTGTTTCTTTAAAAGTGAAGTAAAGCTTCTATTTCTATTAGAAGATGAAGCAGGATCTCTGCCTGCTCAAATCCACATTCCTCAATCAGAATAAATGCAAATCTTGCAGAGCTGTGTCCAGTTGTTATTACGCCGTTACTCAAAACAGGCTTAGAGGATTTTTAGACAATTATCACATCAGTGAATTATCACTGAAAGAAACAGACACTTCAAGTACTGTTGAAGCTATATATAGATGTGGAGTTGAGCAATTGTAGACTTCAGGGCTCTGCAAGCTTTGCATACTGAGACTTAGGGTAACTTCAGTAAGAAACTCTCAACTAGGCAGGTCCATACCTTAAGGAATCTGGTCTATTAGCACGCTGAGCTTTCTAAAGAAGATGTAGAATATAACATTCACATCCCTTTACTGTTTTTTCAAAGCATTTATATCTCACTCTTCAGCCTGAAATGCACTCACATCACCTTGCATTTCAAGCTGAGTACAGTTCCACCACCAGGATGACTGTTTCTAGGGTGTGTTCCAGTTCTTGCTTGGCATTGCTTTGACCAAAGCTTGCAGCAAAAGGCTGCACCTAGGCCTCCTTTCTTATAAAAATGGCACCGTAGCACAGAGCTGCTGTTTCCTTTGAGGTTTCTTGGCAGCTGGTGGGCAGGATGTCTCTCTCTGGGCAGTCTAAATACCTTGTTTGTGATCTAGCCTTTACATTGTTGTAGCCAGAACATGGCCCACGTAGATGAAGCTCAAGGAATGGCTGCTGGGATTTGGGATCACAACCTGATATGTCCTGAAAGGAGATGTAAGAGCCCCAAACCTAAGGAACTCCAAATGATCAGACTTGGAAGATAAAATCTAAACAAAGAACAATATAAGAGGGTAGCATTAGGGCAATCAAAACAGAGCAAAGGGGTATTGTAGAAGAGGTCTACTATGAAGGACTCCATCTGCTATTTAGAACTGTAGGCTGTGGAGCACTCTATACAAGCTTCTGCAGAAGCACAGAAGCCCTATGTGTGAATCACAGAGACTGTAATGAAGAACTCCCTTTTGGTCACTTGGCAGATAGTCTCTTTCTAAGTGGGATTTTGTAGTTTGCAGTCCAGTCTTTAACTCTTATAGCCAGGTCTTGTTATACTCTGGGGCAAGTAATCTGTTGCTCTTCAAATATTCAATTTTCATTAGATCCAGATGACCGGTTTTATTATCTTAATAATATATAAAATGTTATTAGGCAATCTGCAGTCTGTGTCACTGTAATTTGTTCAAAACAGTTGAAATTTGTTCTGCATCTACTTGACATGGAACCAAGGCACTGGTACCAGGGGGACTGGAGGGCACATCTGGCACTGTGAATACTCTTACAAAATGGCTGCCATGGTGAGATGAGCAGTTACATTCATTTATCAGGATGCTACCTGCTATTCTTTCTAGCTCCCCATTCTGTGGGATGCCCTGTGCTACTCTTCTTTGCCTGGGTAGTTCGCTGCTGCAGCTGCCCATCAGTTTTACTCCCCAAGAAAAGGTATGGAGCCATTTGGGGCCTAGAAACATTCTTGGAAATAAAGATAATGCTGGGGGTTGGCTCTTTGATTTTCAGCATGTTAGTCCCTATCTCCTTTCTTTTTTAAAAAAATTAAACAATGTTCTGAATCAGGTGGTGCATGGAGTCTGAAAACACCAAAGGAAGTATTAGAGGACAGGCAGGTACCTCTAGGCACCATGTTGGGGACCTAGGGCCTACAACAATGAAGAAATGTCCACCATTTTGAACAGCTTTAAAAAGATGTGTAAATCTACTTTGTGGATACTGTTACTCATAATGGTTATGCTACCTCTGGTAATCTTTCAGTTCCAGCAGCACAGGTAAAGTGAGTGGACAATGTTTATTGTACCAATGTCCTGGCTGTGAGCTTCCTACGGACATACTATACTTGGTTACTGTGGGAACAGAATGTTGGACCAGCCATTTTGTAGGATCCAGTATCACTCTTCTTATATGGAATAGATATAACAGTACACTTTAATGCAGAAAGAAGTAGAAAAGTGGAAAGCATTGTAAAATACCAGATAGGATGCAATGCGTTCAGTTCTTCCATTGCAAATTGATATGCACAGAATTAGAGAGGAAGATGTTATCAAATTTCTTTTGTAAAATAGATGGGGTACCAAATTAAAATATTTACTACTATGAAGTATTTTAAATACTGATGTAAATGGAAGTACTCTTAAATTTAAAACAGTGCTTTTTAAAATCAATGTCAGCATATTTATAAAATATATTAATTCCCATCTGGATAGGTCAGTAAATTTTGGTGTGAACAGTCCGAACACACCCTGACTGGATCTACAATTTTTACTTTCAAATTCTAAGTATCCTTAAACAATTATTAGGTCTTCTCACACTTGACACTCTCCTCTACAGTTGAAATTAGTTGAAATAAAAACATTGACTACACATGTTTGGAGATGTGAGAAGCCGAATAAACTATTTTGGCACAAACAAAAACCATAATGTTTTCATTATTCTGTGTTGGACACATGGCCAACCTCCCTGCCTCCACATCCCAATCTTTTCAGGGTCTTTTCTTCCCTCCCTGTCCTTAATTTCCAGTACTGGCCTATGCCCACATTCCTTGCTGCATTGTCTCAGCACTAAGGCAGAGGGTGCCAGCATGGGATGTGGCAATGCCACCTGCTTGCACCATCCCAGAGCATCTCAGGCCCTTCTTTTCCCTCTCAACCGTTAGATGCTGCCACCAATCGTCTCATACGACATCACCTAAAACCCCTTCAGTCTTGGCTTTTTTCACTCTTACTCTCCCAACCACTTCTGCCCAGAATATCCACATTTTGCTCCATACTCAAAACATGGCAGCTCAATCTCACCTATGAATCAAAGCATCCAGGCACAGGCTATGGAGAACCATTTGTTCCTAGCATGGAAGGTTTTCTACATTCCTAATCTGGTACATTGTAAAACCTATTTATATTGTTGGTGCCTCGCAATAAACTACACCATGTCCAAGCGGCTAATTCTGATGCCAAAAGTTGTGATGATCAAGTAGGGAATTCAGGACAATTCTGAAAGTTGCTATCAAAGATCTCAAGCCAAGTGTTACCATTTAGATACATTATTATTACAATAAACTGTTATGGATCCAGGATCTCTAATAGCCAACTCTCCATTTAGTCTCCCCATCAGAGCCACAACAATCTACACAGCCATCATTGAATTGCTGTTTCCAAATGTTTCAAGGTTCCCTCAGCAGCTTGAAAGTTCCTTGTAACCAAAAGCTTGATTTGAGGGTACCTTATACCCACAGTATCTCTCTAACCAACTATTTCTGGATTAGCAATGGTTTCTTGAACTCCCTATCTTTCTAACAGATAATACCTGCCTATGTGCTATTTCTTCTAATCCATTTTGCCCCTCCAGTCTACCATTTTCACTAGCACTCCATATTTCCTTGCATATAGCACTGCTTCCCTCCCATTTTCATAGACTCTCTTTCATTCTTAATTTGGCAAATACTAATATTCTCAACCTCAGTCTATTGGAATTGGTTCATGTGGAGGGCGGTAAGTATACCTATCAGTAAGTTTGTCTCTTTTAGATTGTGCGCATTAAAATATGTAACTCTGAACACAAATGTTTCAAGTCATTAGTCCTAAATTTTATTGAAGTATGTACATTAGATAAATATACACCTAATCTAGAAAAGCCTCTCATTTTCTCTTGTTCAGACACTTATCTTACAGGTTTAAATTTGCATATGTCTGTGAACTCGGGGAGCCAGTAGAACATTTAAGTAAATTTTAAGATT
This sequence comes from Candoia aspera, assembly GCF_035149785.1. Classification (NCBI taxonomy): domain Eukaryota; kingdom Metazoa; phylum Chordata; class Lepidosauria; order Squamata; family Candoiidae; genus Candoia; species Candoia aspera. Next base: position 93,852,488 of record NC_086157.1, on the reverse strand, counting down.
ATAATCCAAAACCTTTCCTTAAAGAAATAGACTTGTAGACTCTAAACCAGAGATATTAACCAAGGACAAAGAGTCATAATTTTTCATGTTGTTAATACTAATGTCTTCAGCTATGTGCCCTGAATTTCATTTTCTCTTTAACACTCCCTCCTGTAAATAAGTCAGTCAATGACTCTCAAGCATCTTTATTTCACATTTTAATTTTAAATTAATTTTTGTTTAAATTTATTTAAATTTATTTATTTAAACACATCTGCCTATTGTAAGGTAAGCTAACTGCTGTTTTTTTAATGCATTTTATTGTCACATCTAATAGAGTGAAAAAAGCAAATCGTTCCTCCAAATAAATAAATAAATAAATGTATATTAAAGTTACTAAGCTGTTAACAGTTAAGTCAGCTGACTTATATTCAGCTAAATAACAGCACCTATCTGATTTTGCTGATCTCAAAAAACCGATCTGGTTAGTAAGTTGATGGGAGACCACTAGGAAATATCAGGGCTTTGGGCTACAGTGGGAAGTTGGAAAAACATCTCAGAAGGGATCGTAAATCACTTTGATTTTGCAGTGGAATGTCAAGAAATCTGCTACCTAGACCATGGTGATGAAACCCTGAAGCTCAGCACTGCCCAAAAGATGGAACAATCAGACCATTGCATAATTGATGGAAAACGAGAATCATTTCAACATTGTAGTTCCATCTCTTTGCAGTGAGTAGAAGACTGAATATTCATTTCCAACATGTACACATGTAATTCAAATGAATAGAAATATCTTCACAAGTCAGTGAATCTTCCAAAAGAAAAGTAATGGGTCAAATAAGCTGTTAAATGAAGAGACTACAGTACATAACCACATTATATGAGCCACTGTTGCATTTTAAGCATCACAACTGCTGTTTTTAAGCTCTTTGCTAGATTTCAAAGTTTTGTGATGTGATATTGCTGTCCCTCTGAGCTCTATGTGGATTGCAATTTTTTTTTCAGGTAGATTTTCCCCCCAAAAAGTGGGATATTTGTTGAGAGTTGCTTACAAGTTGAGAAATGCAAGAAGTATGAATAATAACAATTTGCCTACATTTTCCAAAATGTAAAAGCGTGCTTGGATTGTTTGCTGAGAGCTGCCTGACTTGCAGGTTGTATGGTGTTCAGAAGCATCAGGAAAATGTCTCAGGCCACAAGCTAGAAAAGTGCATTTTTATTACTATAGATTGTTCATCAACTGTTCTGTTGAATGCTGTCAGTCCTTGGCTGAATTCGGTTTTGTGGCTACTTGTAAAGGCAGATCAGGCTACAAAAAGTATGCCTAATTACTTCTTCCATTGTTGCTATGTGAATTTTTAGAAATTCAATATTTCTGTAGTATGATACACTAAAGAAAGATTATAATTCCATCCAGTTTTGCGTGTTAATGTTAATCAAATGTCCAAGCATGGTTATTCTGTTCTACAGTTGTTTGTTTCCATTATGTGCACAACCATACTGCTCTCAGAAGTTAAAGAAAAATGTTTGATGTTCATTCACTTCTCAACTAAGTTATGACTTTAACTAACATACAAATGTGATCAGAATGCATCAGTTCTGATCCTGGCTTCTTTTTTGTTGTTGTTTCTGTATTCTGCCCCCAAATATCTCCCTTATCTATGCAGAAACAAGGCAAGATTATCACTGCTCCTTATGCTAAACTGCTCACCCTGACCTTTTCGCCCTGAAACATCTCAATCTATCTGTCAACAGTTTTTTTTCCCATGTCTTGAGCATGGTAGAACTAGGCATCCAACCTCCAAATGCAGGGGTGTCCACATGGTATGGTCAAAAAAGTCAAGATGGCAGCCACAATGGTGCGATCAAAGCTTCACAATGAACATAAAACAGAACTTTGTTCACACCATCATGGCCACTATCTTGACTTTTCTGACCACATGTTGTGGATGCCTCGTCCAAATACCAGCCATGTATTTGCTTCACCGAGCACAACAAATGCATTTCATAACAAAAAATCTGGTTGATCAGAAAATACACGGGGAAATATAAAAAAATCCCAACTGTCTCTCCATGGACTGCAAACATACTCAATTAAAAGTTAAGTGCAAATACATATGCAGACACACATATCACATCAAAATATCAATGCCTTCAGTCACCTCAAATAAATAAATTTACGAGCATTCAGGCAAAACACAGACGCAAATCCATGACTATATGTCTTGCTAAAACAAAAGCAAGGAAAACACCCCATTTCCCAAATCCTGCAAAACACATATCCTATTAAAAATATACACCTGGAATAAACATTCTGAATGAAGAAACAAGAAATACAGGAAAACATACCCAAACACAATAAACAAAAGATACATTCCAAAAAAAAGCAGGCAAAACAGACCTTTACTGCTGCTAGCATGTTCTGAATGCTTCCAGGTTCTAGTAGAAAATAAAGCAGGAATTGTCAATACAAACTATGTTTACTCAATTCACCTGCATAATCAACTCTGGCTTATTCAGCAAACTACGGTTAAAAGAAATTTTGAAGTATTACGTGTAAAGCAGCCAATTCCTTATCCAGGATAATTTTGGAAATCATGGATGAAAAATAGAAAAATTATTAGTTGTTTGGCTGCAGTGGATAAAAACCTGAATAAATAAAAAAAAAATAGCCAGTGGTACTTCATAACAATCATAATTTTTTAAATATACAAATAATGTGAATAAAAAACTGAAAATGTGAAATTAAACACAGACAAAATAAATATATAATCTTACTAAATGACAAACACATCCAGATAAATTGTAAGACAGGTTAAAGAGAATAACAGATTACTCTATTAGTCATTCATATTTTGCACAGTACAATCCTGGCTTAGATTAAGAAGAGGAAAATAACATAGTGGCCTCCAACTAATGAAGAATGACTGTCTACAATGAACAATGGAAGTCTGTCACATAACCATCATGTAGCTATCAGTATGCTTTGAAGGTCATCCAGCAAAGAAAGCCAGTATTGGCAGTGCATTTGGATTAAGAAGCACTGGCAAAGATGAACGGAACAGACTCATGGCGAGAGTGTATTTCACGTATTCTCTTAAGAACATTCAGATGTTTAGAAGTTATACGACATTATACGCCTTAGAACACCGGGGTAGAATTTTGAACAATACTGCCAGATACACAGTGAATTCAGCTTCCATGAATTATATTATCTCAAGACTATATGGATATCAGACAGAACTGATGCAACAGAAGCCAAATCAGTGTTATTTCTGCTAGACATTCTTTTTCTATATCCTTGCCAAAAATAACACCTAATTTATTTCCATTGTGGAAAAATAAGTCACATGCAAATACTGGAACGCTGGTAAAACTAATGAATCTCATTCAGAATATTGCTCTAACTCAGTGTTTCTCAAACTTGGCAACTCTGCCTGGCTGGGAATTCTGGGAGTTGAAGTCCACACATCTTAAAAGTTGCCAAGTTTGAGAAACACACTCAGTAAACTCATAAATTTTGTTCCTAACACTACTTCATGATATTTAATATATTATTCACTGCCTTACAAGTATACTTCCACATATTGTTTACAGTCTTATGCTTACACTTTGGCAGGTAAAAACAAGATGTGATACTTCTTGATTCTGCTGAAAAGAGCTGTGAGGGAACAGGGAAGGCTATTTGGATAAGGCTGCAGCACTAGAAAAGGGGAAGCCCAAATGCTTCCTCTCCCCTATCTGCAGCATGGACAAGTTGATAATAGCCACCACAAAACCACCCTAAGCTGCAAAGGAGAAAGCATGTAAGATCTATCCTTAACTTGAAATGAATCAAAAGGGAAGTGCAAGTAGCAGAATGCTGAAGGAAATGTAATGCTACCTGGAGTTGGTGATTTTAAGGAAAACTAAAAGTGAGTGTAGTCAAGCATATTTTCTACATTTCACAAAAGCAAGTCTTAATAAGCAAAAAGCAACTATAAGGAGAAACCCATGGCAGGAGAAGCTAATGAGACAGAGCACAAGAACAGTGGGAATTCTTAAAGAAGGAGATAGTAAAAGGACCCCTACAACCAAATCCAATGAGGAAAAAAAGGAGGACAGGAAAAGAGCACTACTTAGTAAAGATCCAAAAACAAGAGAGACTTCTATAGGAAATGAAAAGAGGGACAGATCAAGAATGGAAGGGGCTAGGTAGCCTGGGAGTGTAGAGCTGTTTACAGAAACTGAAATCTCAGAAGGAGGTGAGGTTAGCAAAGGATACTGATAATATTGAAAGGCCTTCTTGAGATACACTGGGAAGGAAAGAGTAAAGGCAAAAAAGAATAAAGAAGCAGTATACCAGCTGCTTAATGAAGAAAGCAAAATGCCAACGGAAAACAGAAATGACAGAGCAACTTAACTGCTATTTTGGTTCACTTTCCACTAGGAAATTTTGAAGGATAGGATGAAGGGATAGGGATAGGATTGAAGCTGGAGATTGACAGAAACATGGTCAGAGAATACCTCTTCCCTTTGAATGAATTTAAATCTAGAGAATCAGATGAATGGCATCTTGGGCTATTAAGGAAACTAGCTGATGGTCTGACGAAATCACTACAGTATCTGTTATTTTTGAGAAATCATAGAGAAATGGTAAAATGCCAGATGAATAGAAGAAAGCAAATGTTATCCTATTTTGAAAAGGGGAACAGGAAGATCCAGTATACTACAGACCAGTTACTTTGATGATGTCATGTTCACTGTTTCAATGTGCACTGTACATCGTAACGTTTCACATGCCATGGCGCTGACGCGCGTTTCTGTTTGGGAGGGAGCTGCTGTGAAACCTTGTGCCAAGCTCTGTATCTGTGTTCATTACAATGGAATGTGTTTGGGTTATGTGCTCTGCTCAAGGACTTTTCCCGCGGAGCATCAGAGGCTGTTAGGAGCACCTGGGATTGTGAGCTTGGGAAGATTCTACGGGGGGAGGGATCTCATTTGCACTGAGGGTTTTTAGTTTGCATTTGGCGCGCTTTTATCATTCTCAGCTTTCTTCGTGATCCTGCATACTATTCTTTAATAAATCAGATATCTTTGCATTCCTGCTCATGAGTCTGAGAGTGTTTTAGAATAGGCATTCTTTACATAAAGCTGAGAATCACCAAAGTTGTACCGTTAGCTCCTACCAAGATCAGTTTCTTGTGAGGGAAAATAGTTAACGATGGCCGAGTCCAAGCTCACGACTGGGGGACTTGAGGAGCTGGCTAGCTTGATGCCTGAGTCAACGGTCAAGAGTGGAGAATTGAGCCTCATCCCAGAACCTTCAGATTTCCATCAGGATTCGAGTTCCAGCCCTGAGGTGGAGGAATCTAACGATGGGGGAGAACCAGAGCAACCGGCACCCAGCGAATCGCCCGCAGAGTTGATCACCTGGGATGTAATGGGAGAACCCCAGCCAGGGGCGTCCCAGGCATCCTGGAAGCATCGGTTCCCACTGACCCCAGACGTAGAATCTACCACGGTATTAATGGAGAGACAGCCTAACACGCAAGGGAGGGAGGAATCTCAAACCCCTGAAAGGCTAAGAGTGGTGGAGGCCAAAATAGAATCGATGGAGTACATGTTAAGAAACCTGTCTCTATCGTTGGGGGGGCAGGGGAGGCACGACGGAGGTCCCAGCTTCACGCAACCATCCCCCATCCTCCCACCTAGACCGCTGGCGGAGCGGGGCCAGAGACGGCTCCGGGATGAATCCACCCCACAGAGCGACAACTACCGTAACCTGGGGCCCAAACACTCAAGCAGCCGCTGGTTCTGCTCCAACAGGAGTGGGGGTGAAAGACTTTTCTGTCAAGTTTGATGGGGATCCAACCAAGTTACCTTTCTTTCTAACCAATGCTAAAAGTTACATGAGGCAGTTTGGAGCATATTTCCCTTCCGAAGAGGCTAAGATAACTGCCATTGCCACCAAGTTGAAGGGTCGAGCGGCTGACTGGTATGTTCAGTTAAGCGATGCTGACTCCCCTGCACTTGATTATTTTGAGGACTTCATGTGGGCATTAAAGCTGCATTTTGAGGATCCTCTGGCCAAGGCAAGAGCTAAGAAGATGCTGAAGGATCTTACCCAGGGCCAACTGTCTGTAGCTGATTACACCCTGGAATTTAAGGCTTTAGCTGGGAAAATCCCCGACTGGTCTCAGTCAACCTTAATAGAATGGTTTAAAGAGGGACTCAACTGGGACGTCCTACGATGGGTGTTGTGTAGAGTCATTGTATGAATGGATCTGTCTGGCCAGCAAGGCTGAACATGCCCAGCATACCTTCATGCAAACCAGACAACCTGAAAAACCACCAGCCACCATGAGGGGACCCCGAAGTGCTGCAACTGCTGCCCAGCCAGGCTATAGAGCCTGGAAAGAGGAGAGAGATCGGCGCTATGTGAGGGGCCAGTGTCTCTGATGCAGAAAGGAAGGTCATTGAGCAGCTGATTGCCCAAAAGCCAAGGCTGGAGATCGAATGGGCAAGCTGCCAGCCAAATCGCCCCCCCCCCTTGCGGTGGATGACAGCAGCCAAGGGGGCAGCTGATGCTGAGGAAGTATTCTACTTCTCAGGAGAGGCTGAAGATGACTCTAAGGAGCCAGCGGGAAATGCCAGCCACCTGCCATGAAGAGCGCCTGTGGGCAGGTGGAGGAGGATGGGCATGAGGATGCTATGGTGAGTGCTGACTGTCCCACTTTAGCAGTAAAAGTGAAATTGGGCTCCCGCACAAAGACTACAGAGGTCTGGGCTTTAGTTGACTCTGGGTGTTCCAGGTGTCTAATTCACCCTGATCTGGTTGCTGCTTTGGACCTGCCTAGCTTCCCCCTCCAGCAGCCTTTGATCTTTACACAGTTGGATGGTTCAACGGTGGGGGGGGGGGCAACCCATTTCACTGGAACTGTCACAATGCAAATGGGCAGCCACTGTGAGACTTTAAAATTTGTAGTGGCACCTGTTGGCAATCCCTTGGTAATTCTGGGGATCCCCTGGTTGACCTATCAAAGCCGATATATAAACTGGGAACACAGAACTGTGACTTTTAAGGATGGGTTTTACCAAGCTCCTACAGTGGAGAGAGCTTCACGTGTGGGGGTTGGAAGGGCTGCAATTGCCATGCCGCGCCCTAGTTTGGCACATTTAGAAGGCTTGCCCGATCGATACCAAGACTTTGCAGATGTCTTTGGGGAAATGGAAGCAGATCAGCTACCCCCCCCCCCATCGGAAAACTGACTGTGCAATAGAGTTGGTTCCCAATGCTCAATTGCCCAAGCCAAAAATTTATCCAATGACTCAGAAGGAGCTTGAGCCATTACGGGACTTTATTGACAAAAATCTCTCAAGGGGGTTTATTGAACCTGCAAATTCCCCAGTTGGGGCCCCTGTGCTATTCCAGGAAAAGAAAGATGGCACGCTTCGACTCTGTACGGACTATCAGGGGTTAAATTCCATCTCAATTTGCAACAAGTACCCTCTTCTGCTCATGAAGGACATGTTAGCTCACTTGTCTAAGGGCAAGATTTTCTCCAAGCTCGATCTTCATGAAGCCTATTTCCGCATCCGCATACGAGCTGGAGATGAGTGGAAAACCGCTTTTAATTGCCCACTGGGTTCATTTCAGTACAAAGTCCTCCCTTTTGGGTTGGCAGGGGTGCCCGGAGTCTTCATGCAATTGATTAATGAAGTATTACATGATCATTTGTTTAAAGGGGTCCTGGTTTATTTAGACGATGTTCTCATTTACTGTCATGAGTAAGGATGGTGAGCAGGGGGCTCCCATCCAGACTGTCAAGCGCATGCGTAGTACTGATGAATTGTTCAGCCATTCAAAGAGACACAGATCGGGACCGCCTTAACCCTTGGGGGTTATATGTCTGGGTTTTCCCCACGCTTCTTCAGTTTGTTAGGATTCCTGTTAAGTACTAGCAATAAATATTAGAGACCAGTTCCTTGTCTCAGTGTGTTTCCTGGTTGTTAGGACATTTACACTGAAACCGAGGAGGAACACGAACGCCTCCTCAAACAGGCGTTAAGCAAGCTTAGAGATGCCAAAGTTTATGCCAAGCTTTCCAAATGTGAGTTTCACAAGACCCAGCTTGACTACCTGGGCTATAGGGTGTCTGACAAGGGCATTGAGATGGACCCTGCAAAAATTCAGGCGATTTTAAGTTGGGAACGTCCCCGCACCCGAAGGCAATTGCAAAGTTTCCTCGGGTTCAGTATTTACTATCGCCAATTTATCCAGGGGTTCACTGAGATTGCTTTGCCCCTCACTGATTTACTCCATACCAAGGGCTTGGGGGAGACACACAAAGTAAAAAACCCTGGGGCAGTGCTGAATTGGACGCCTGAATGCCAGGCAGCATTTGAGAAGTTAAAAACCCTCTTCACTGCTGAGCCTATTCTACAGCACCCCGATCCTGAACGCCCCTTTGTGGTCCAAGTTGATGCTTCTGACTCCTCAGTTGGGGCTATATTGTTACAGAGATTCTGAAAATCACTTAAAACCCTGTGCTTATTTGTCCAGAAAATTTTCTGAAGCCAGTGGCATGTTTGGGAAAAGGAGGCTTTTGCTGTAAAAGCCGCTTTGGAAGCCTGGCGTCACCTCCTGGAAGGTGCTAAATGCCCTTTCGAAGTTTGGACCGATCACAGGAATTTGGAAGCCCTCCGCACCCCCCGGCGTCTCAGTCCTAAACAAATTCGCTGGGCTCAATTTTTCAGTCACTTTAACTTCCAGTTAAAATTTATTCCGGGAAAGAAAAACTTTCTGGCCGATGCTTTGTCACGTGTACCTCAGGACCTTGACCACGTGGCAGATGTGGTTGGGACTGTTCTCACTGAACCACAACTGGGCTTAGTTGCTGTCACCCGGAGCCAGACCCGTGCGCAGGCATCCCCGCCCCCAGCCCAGTCTGGGAAGTGGAAAGTGCAAGTTTCTTGCCAATTACAGAAAGACTTTCTCCAGGCACTGAAATCTGACACTTGGTTACTAGCTAATAAAGACACTGTTTCTTTTGAAAACAGTCTGGCATGGGTGCAACACCGCCTTTATGTACCTGAAACTTTATGACCTGACATTTTACAGCGTTCCCATGATGATAAACTTGCTGGGCATTTTGGTTTTGTTAAAACATTGCATTTGGTTCGTCGTCAATTCTGGTGGCCTACCTTGAGACGCAATGTAAAAGACTATGTGGCTTCCTGTCCTGTTTGTGCAATGTCAAAGCAAAAAGGGGGGAAACCACAGGGGCTTCTGCAGCCTGTGGCCAGCCCGTCCCGTCCCTGGGATGAGATTTCTATGGATTTTATTGTGGATCTTCCTCCCAGTCAGAAGAAAACTGTCATTAGGGTTGTAAAAGATTATTTTTCCAAACAAGCCCATTTCATTCCATGTGCATCCATCCTGTCAGCCCTGCAATTGGCGCACCTATTTCTCATCCACATCTACCATCTCCATGGTAGCCCCTCCCGTTTGGTCAGCGACCACGGGACACAGTTTACTTCCCAGTTTTGGAAATCATTTTTAAAATTGATTGGCACCAAACAGGCGCTGTCCATGTTGTCCCATCCTGAGACTGATGGATCTACTGAGATTTTGAACTCTGCCCTTGAACAATTTCTTAGAGCATACATTAATTACCATCAGGACAATTGGGTGGAGTTGCTGCCTTTTGCTGAAGTGGCTTACAACAATGCTGTCCATCAGAGCACCGGGCAAACCCCTTTTCGTGTGGTTTCTGGTCATGACTTTGTTCCCATCCCTGAACTGCCACAACCCCCTCCCCAAACATGTTCTGCCTCTGACTGGGCTGTTAAGCTTGCTGATCCCTGGCCGGTGATTCAACAGGCTTTGGCTGATGCCCAGGCTGCTTACAAGTTTCAAGCCGATAAGCATCATTCCTTGCAACACGATTTCAAGATTGGGGATCAAGTGTATCTATCTACCAAATTCATCAAGTCACCACAACCCTCTAAAAAACTTGCTCCCAAGTTCATTGGTCCTTTCCCTATTGTTGGTCTTACCAATCCAACAATTGTTAAGTTGGATCTGCCCCATAATTTGAAATGCTTGCACCCTGTTTTCCATTGCAGCTTGCTCAAGCCTGTCCATGACTCTTCCCGTTGGCATTCCCAACCTCCTCCTCCTGCTCCAATCATGATTGATGGCCAACAGCACTTTGAAGTCAAGGAGGTCGTTGATTCTCGCAAGCTTTGAGGCACCCTCCAGTACCTGATCCGCTGGAAACACTTTCCTCATCCTGAATGGGTGTCTGCTTGCCACGTTAATGCTCCTGATTTAATTCGCCATTTCCACTTGGCGTACCCTTTAAAGCCTGCTGCTTAGTGTTTTCTTTCTTTTGGGGGGGCAGTATGTCATGTTCACTGTTTCAATGTGCACTGTACATCGTAACGTTTCACATGCCATGGTGCTGACGTGTGTTTCTGTTTGGGAGGGAACTGCTGTGAAACCTTGTACCAAGCTCTGTATCTGTGTTCATTACAATGGAATGTGTTTGGGTTATGTTATCTGTTCAAGGACTTTTCCCGCAGACCATCAGAAGCCGTTAGGAGCACCTGGGATTGTGAGCTTGGGAAGATTCTACAGGGGGAGGGATCTCATTTGCACCAAGGGTTTTTAGTTTGCATTTGGCACCTTTTATCATTCTCAGCTTTCTTTGTGATCCTGCATACTATTCTTTAATAAATCAGATATCTTTGCATTCCTGCTCATGAGTCTGAGAGTGTTTTAGAATAGGCATTCTTTACAGATGACATCTAGAAGATTCTTGAGGAGATAATAAAGCACTCTATAAGACCTTGAAAAGACTGCAGTAATGACCAGAAGTCAGCATGAATTGGCCAATAACAAAACTTGTCAGGCTAATCTTATCCTGACTATGCAGGTCTATGACTGTAACATTTGATTATCTCCTTTTTTTAATCAGGTAACTTCCTTAATAGATAGTTGATGTCATCTGGCTTGAAAATAGTAGTCAGGAAGTGCTTATATGGCTCCTAACCAAATCAAAGAGTGGTATCACATGGAGTGCCACAAAAATCAGTCCTAGACCCTTTTTAGTATTTTTATTAATGATTGGGAAGAAGAGACTGCTTATTAAATTTACAGATGATATACAATTGGGGTGGGTTGGCTAATATCCTAGAGGATGGAATAAAAGTCAAAACTATCTTGACAGATTGAAGAAATGGGCTGCAAGTAACAGAATGAAATTTAATAGATATATGCAAAATCCTTCAGTTAGGAATAAAATATTGAATGTGCAAATATGAGATGGGGAATACATGGCTCTGTAATAACAGTTGCAAAAGATCTCTGAAAAATAGTTGATTGCATACTGAAGATAAGCTAGTAGTTTGATACATCAAATGGAAATTTAATTCCAAATCACAGGAATTGTTCCACTTCATTCCTTTGTAGTCAGACCCCACCTGGAACACTATTCAGTTCTGAATACCATACCTTAAGATTCGTTGAAACTGGAACAGATTCAGAGAAGGGGCAACAAAGATGACCAGAGGTCTCGAAAATAAGTCATCTGAAGACAGACTGAAGGAGCTGCATATGATGAGCCCTGGGAAAGACGATTGAGATAGGTCATGATAGCACTCTTCAAATATTTAAAAAGATGTCATGTAGACAGTCAAAACATGTTCCCTCTTGCTCCAGCATGCAGTACACAGAATTTATTTAATTTTCAGATAGGCAGATTCTTAATGAATGTTTGAAAAATGATGTTCTAATAGTTAAGAGCAGTTCAGTAGTGGAACCAATTATTCAGACGGGTGGTCGGCTTCCCTTTATTGAACATGATTAACAACCATCTGTCTGGAGTGCTTAAATTTGGTTTCTTGCACTGACCATGGCACTGAGTTTGATGGCCTATGATTCTACTGTATGTATGCCAATATGTTTTTCTGCTGTGCATGGGTGGGGGTGGGGGAACAGTAGACCCCACTCTCCAGTGTCAAAGGACAAATCTAATTTTTAGCAAAAGACATAACGGGATGCACTTCCATCTTCTTCTATATTCATGCCTGATCTAACCTTAAGATTATTCCCATACTTTTATATTTACATAATACTATATAGGCTCAAAAACAAACCCTTCCTATCTACCTTCTCTTATGGCCCAGGACTCAGACCATGATACTGACTCTGAAGAAGTTGCTCCAGATGAACCAGTGGAATGCCAGCCACAGGAGATACCAAACCAGGAGTCACCTGACACAGGCACCATGAGAACAGCTGGAGCGGTCAGGGGATGACATACAGCCTCCAGGCCCTTGGACTCTGGCAAGCAGAGCAAAGAACAGAACAAAGACACTCAATGAGGCTCCTTGCCAAGCAAGAGAGTAACTCTCTTAATTACAGAGAGATGACTGCAGCCTGATTTAAGAGGCATTCCTGACCTCTGTTTCTGTTAGAAACAACAGTCTGATCTCCTGCTCTGGTGCATTGTTCCTGAAACTCTGACCTTTGGAGTGGCTGACGAACTGGGGTTGGCTCTCTCAATTTTGGATTGGATTTTGACTTTGCTTCTGTGCATTCCTGTTTAAAGCAAAACTATCCAGGCAAGCTTTCTTTCCAAGAAACTCCTTTTTGATATACATTCCTTTCCTTGTTTGCCGAGTAAATTGCTATTATCACCTAGCAACTGTTTGTGAGTTTGAAACCTGAAACAGGACACCTTCTAAGTATCTGATGCTGAGCTAGGAGCTAGTATTATGAGACAGATATTTATAATTTTGCCAAAGGTTTAGAGTATTTAGCTATGGAGCAACCTCTAGCGATCATTTGCAAACATTACACCCCAATTGTTTTGCTTACACTGAAATGGAACAGGTGCCTTGTACATTTCGGCTTCTTTATGATGTGCTGGGATCTACTTATGTGGATTGGTGTTACATACAAAATTCTACTTTAAGATTAAAGTATTGTATTGACAATCCTTTACTATAATTCTATTGAAAAGATATTTTGATTAAAGAAAGACAATATGGCACTAGGCAAAAGTATAATACATGATCAAAAAAGGCAAAAACAGCAGGATTCTGGGACAAGCAAGCAATTTTTTTGGGGTGGGGTTGTGGCTATTATCCAAGTGTAAAATGTAAAATCTTTGCTTTTTTCCCCTCAGGTTTCTAGTAATGTTTCTAGTAATCTAACAACTGAAGTACCAAGCAGAAACTAATATAAGTTAGTTTATAATCTCTTTTTTTGGGGGACTGGTTCTCATAATGGCCACAATATATGGTTTTCCCATCCATTACTTTTTAAACACCTAGTATAAGGAAAGTCTTAGAAAACTTCAAAATGAACAGGGTGTTTTTCTTTAACATTCTGGTTGGCCCTAATACAGATTCTCTCTTCCCCACCCACTAGGTTGCTTTTTTTTTACATTGTAAATTATTCAGAAACAGTAGCATTATCAATATATTGAACACAGATTGAAATAATTGGTAACAGTAACTAATCAAAGCTATCTGGTCTGGCAATGTTAGCAGCAACTTTTTTCACTGCAATATTTTTAAAAATACTTTCACCAGTTTCAGGAAAGGGTGGGTTCAAGTAGGGGTTTCCTGAGGCTTTCAGAACATGATTTTAATGTAGCAGTGTGTTAAAAGAGGCCCCCAGAGAGTTTTGTTTTGGAACACACTGACGCCTACACATTATTATCTTTGCTACGTTTTGCAGTGTTGTGTGAAAATTATTTTTAATCTTTAGCAAAACATGCCTGTGTTTATCTAAAATGCAGAAAAAGCTAAATAATTTAAAACAAAATCACTTTTCAAATAACTACATGTACAATCAGCCCTGAAACATAAAAGTCTAGTGCAAATTAACAAGAAAGGGTTGGTTAAGGATCAAAGAAAAAGTGTTTATTTTATTTCATGAATGCAAATAAAGACTTTCACTTTAACAAGCTCATGAATCGCTGTTGACAAAGCTCTCTTGGTAGAAGAAATTTTCCTGAACAGGATTAAGGTTTTCTTTCCATAGAAGTTAATATATATAGAATGGGTTGTTTACTGACATTGCAAAAATAGGTTAATACTTTCATTCCCACTTTTACTATTAATGTTGTATTACAACACATTCTTGAAGAGGATCTCTTTTTGTCCTCAATTCTGTCTATTCAAAGGCTGAGAACTTAGAGCTACTTGATCATATATTGGTCAACACAATATAAATTACCAAATAGAATTGTGCACCTATTGAAATCAATGTCTATGCTTAAATTTGTGTATTTACATGTAGAGAAGCATAACCTACTTATGTAAAGCTGAGACGTGTGCCCATTTTTGTAGGATTAAGTATTTCTGAACAGAGCAGGATTAATCTATGAATTCATAGTTGAAAGACTGGGTGACAAACTGCTCAAACCAATATCACCATCAAGGAACAAGTAATAGATTTTGAAAGTTATAGATTTTGAAAGTTATCATTATCTGTGTACATTGACTATTATCAGTCCTGGAGAATTTTCCCTGGCCAACACCATTGTTGTTAAGACCATAAGGGTTATGATAAATAGAAGTAAAAAAAACGTGACTATATCAAGTTTCTATTCCAGATAACTATTTTAAAAGTTTCAAAAATATAGACTTAACCCATAAATATTCATTCCTAACCATGACATCAACACTGCAAAATGTGTGTTGAGGCATCATTGTGCAAGCTCTGCCTTTCATCTCTTAATGTCCTGAACAAATCTGAAAAGGGTACAGTTTGTGTGACATGATGTACATTTTACCTCTGCCCTCCTTTCCTCGTCCTCCAGATGCCCATAACTTTTAACCTCGTCCTCATAGGACAAGACTTGTATTACATGCAATTTCTCATTTCTGTTTCTTCTTCCTTTTTCTACCCTTCTCATTTTTTCCCTTAAACTATATTACTTAAATCCTTGCAAAGGTATTCTGAACAAAACTTGGCATTTTCAACACAAAACAATAGATCCTTTGAGGCTGAAATTAGAGAATGGCCATTGATTTCCTTGGATCACAAGTTAAACTAAAATTGTCATTTTCTTCTTTTTGCCATATTTTTAACTGAACGTTCTGAAGAAAATGTTTAAAGAGAGAACATTTTAAAAAACATAAAAGAATATTCTTGGACCAGGAGGCACTGCTTGTGGTTACTCATGCTTTGGTCACTTCCTGACTGGACTACTGCAAGGTTCTATATATGGGGCTGCCCTCGAAGAGTATTCAGAAGCTTCAGTTGGTGCAAAATGCAGTAGTGTGGGCAGTTACGGGCACCTGCACACATGGCACCTCTGCTCAGTGAGCTGCATGGGTTGCCTGTAAGCTTTCAGGTTCAATTCAATGTGCTGATAGTTACCTTTAAAGCCTTCATGGCTTGGGACCAGGTTACTTGTGGGACCATCTCACCAGCTGTATCTACCCACCCTCTTAGAACTGACAGGAGAGGCATGCTCTGGGTCCTATTGGTTAGGGAGTGTCATCTGGCGGGGTTCAGAAAGACAGCCTTTTCTGCCTTGGTGCCCACTCTCTGGAACATCATTCCCCCTGAGATCAGACTCAACTCTACCCTGCTGGCTTTTCACAAGGCATTTTAAACCCATTTTGTCAACAAGCCTGGGGCCCTGGATGTGTGGCTGAGTTTATACCATGGCTCTGTTAATTGTTGTAGTTGGTTAGTTTTTCTTGGCTGCTATATATGCTATTTATAATTTGTTACACAGTTTTTATCTTGTTTTGAAATATTACTAGCCACCCAGAGTCATCTATTTGAGATGGGTAGAACAGCTGACTGCAGAGGGATTTAATTTTGAACGGTTTTCATATGCATAATTAAGAGAGAGATTTAATATAGATAAAAAGGTAACTGGAATAGAACAACATAAGACAGAATTTGAAATTTAATTATGTACATATGATGAACATGTGATTGCTACAATGTACAAACTTTTGTTGAGATTTGAAATGGAAGAAAAACAAGACTGCATGATAAAATGGACTAAGAATTTTGATTATAATATACAGATGGACCAATGTGGTTGAACGGACTGATATTCTCACTGTGTTATAATTTAAGAGAGAATGTCTGTAAAATGATCTACCGTTGGTATATATCACCAAAGAAATTATCTAAGATGTATAAAGGTACTTCTAATCAATGTTGGAAATGTGAAAAGCATGAAGGGACATTTTATCATGCATGGTGGACTTGTGAAAAAGCTCTCTGTCTCTCTCTCTCTCTAGGATACAAATACCCATTATGATACAAAGAATTTTTAAAATTAATATTCAGATGAATCCAGAATTTTTCTTATTGGGACTTACGAATAATCAATTAATCAGTCAATCAATACTGAAATACCCACAATCAAGGAGTGGATCATGAAGATGGCAGAAATTGCAAAATTGACCTGTTTGATCAGAAATAAAACAAGAAGTGCCTTTATAAAAGATTGGAAATCCTTTATGGGCTTTTTGCTGAAAATGGAAAAAAAATGAGTTGGTGATCTTTGGATTTGCTGATTAAAAAGGGTTGAATATGAGAAGAAAGGAATTATGTAATATAATCTTAAAGAGGGAGGAGAGACAATAAGTTTGCTTGTAAGTTCTGTGAAGATCAGAGGTTGCTTCTTTAAATGTCTTTTTTTTCTATCTTTACTCTTTCTTGCACTTTTTCTTTTATCTTCTTTTTCTTAACTTTTCTTCATATATTTTTAATGTTTATTTTTTATTCTCATAAAAATCTTTTTAAAAACTATATAAAAAAAGAAAGATGGGTGGTCATACAAATTGAATAAACAGATAAATAAATAAATGCCAGCTACAGAAGGCTAGCATATGACACAAGCTGCATCTGCAGGTTCTGGTGGAAGATTTGCCAGCAGAAAGAAAGAATAAAATGACAATCCCTCAATTGAATAAAGGATAAAAAAGGTAAAACAAGGTTACACAACATCTTAACAGCTAAGCAGAGCCCCCACAATGTCAACATAAAAGTTAAACCACAGTGAATGTAGCCTTAAGTAATTTCCAACACACTGAATCCAATATAGTAGGAGTTGTTGTTTTTTTTTAACTACCTGCTGGAACAGTTTTGATTCAGTACAGATTTAGAGAACCTAATGTGAACTCAGCCAGACTTATTTACTAAAATTGTTGTTGTTTATTCGTTCAGTCGCTTCCGACTCTTCGTGACTTAATGGACCAGCCCACGCCAGAGCTTCCTGTCGGTCGTCAACACCCCCAGCAGCCCCAGGGACGAGTCCGTCACCTCTAGAATTTCACCCATCCATCTTGCCCTTGGTCAGCCCCTCTTCCTTTTGCCTTCTCTTTCCCTAGCATCATCATCTTCTCAAGGTGGTCCAAACTATTTTAACTTTGCACAGGTTAATGTCATTCTGTGTTCTTTATTAGAAGAGTTATAAATACTGCTTAAAGCCTCTGGAAGAAAGGCAGGAGATAAAGCTAGTGAATGAATGAATAAACAAACAAACAAACAAATAAGCATATTCAGAAATAAGCACATTGAGCTCAGTTAGATTTACTCTGTTAATGGTAGACAGAATTGGAGCCTAAATTATAAACTTCAAAGATTAGCTAAAAGAAAGGCAAACCCAGGAGGGCAGGGGGGAAGGGGGAGAAACCTGTTGGCAAAACATTTTCATTATTTATACTTAGTATGTTACCCTTTTATGGAAGTCTGTTTTAAGGGAAACCAAGTAATTCCTTTGTTATATAGCCTAAACATATCTCAATTATGTACGTGTAATGAGGGTGTCGTGTCTATATCCTACATCTACAAGGACAACTTTGAAATGTAAATGTTTCACATCCTGATCAACAAACTCAAATATGGGTGAGAGACTTACTTTTTTCTAGGAAATTAGCTAAGCAGGAACTTAAGAACATTCCACACTTTAAAAAAAAACCCTTACATTAATTAAGCTAATATTTGTTTTGAAAAATATAAATATATAGAAAAAATATCAATGAAATACCAGGTATTAAGTTGCTCCACTCTACGGTCTAGCAAATATAAATACTTATTACAGTATGACTCAGCATTTTAAGGTATCATGGCATGCTGATCATGCTAAGCAAAACAACAGAACAAAATTCTGTTATTAGAGGTTCTGCTGTGGGGGAGGGAAAAGAAGCACAACAGCTGAAGCAGAAGACAAAATATTTTGCTAAAAGATGATGTCTCATACTGTTATCCTTTCCCATTAACAAAAAAGCCCCTTGTCATTTGATTAGCATGTACTGAATTACTATTTTTTTTAGCAAGAAATGATTCACTCATTACTTTTTATTATACTTCAGCGATATACCATCATGATAAGTGGGGCATTCTACTCCCCTTCATGATTTTCTTTACCCCCTCCCCTTCAAAAAAGGCACAAATAAGTGAAGTAGGGATTGGTTTTGAGCTCCTTCCATGCAGTTCTACCTCTGTTATTCCTCCTTTCTTATTAATTTAGACAATGAAACCTCAAGGTAATGAGGTTTCATTTTTTACAGTGGTGACCCTTTTGAAGATGACTTCATAAATATGTTTCACATGAAGGACTACAGCATTAATATTCAACTACACCATACTGTACATCAATAAAACCATCCATCCATATACTAATTTTGACAAAAGTATCAGAAATACGCCATCCTTTTTCATATTCAGAAAAGAAATGTTGCTGAAAGAACAATGACAAACCTGGAGAATATTCAGAGGAGAGCAACCAAGATGGTAAAGGGCCTGGAAGGAAAAAGGTATGAGGAACAGTTGTAGGCACTCGTTATTTTTAGTCTGGGGAAAACTGCAGGCAGACATGATAGCTGTCTTCAAATATCTGAAGGACCATCATGAAGAACATGAAACAGGCTTGTTTTAGAGTTGTTCCAAAAGATAGCATAGGAAACAATGGATTTAAACTATAAGGAAGAAGATTTTGGTTTGATGTCAGGAAACATTTCTTAACAGTAAGAGCTGTTCAACAATGGAACAGATGGCCCCTCCGATGGGGGCCACAAATCCTAGGTGGTCAGTAGTTCTCACCATTGTAAAACCAGCCATTTAATACCTTGCCTTAGAGGAATTCAAGGAACCTCGACTGGTTGCTTGTTTCTCCTATATTTTGTAGGCTCTAACGAAAAAAATTAAGATATTGCAGCTCTTGAATCTTCTTTTCCTTCCCCCCTTTATTTTGACCTCCCACAGGCAGCAATTATGAGAAATAAGGATAAATACTCCAGCACGAGCACCAGAAATAGAAAACAGCTAATAATAACCGCAATAATGGCATCTGAAACGTCGAGAGGCTTAAAGTTCTACTACGTAAACATAAGGAGAGTAAACGCAGGAGAACAGAAACAACTTTTTGCTCGCTTAACGACAAGTTTCTGCCAGGAGCGCCCGCCTCCTATTGGCGGATAGACGAGCATTCCAAGCCCCGCCCCCTCCCTCGCCCTGAGCGTTAAGCCGGAATTCATCCCTCACTCTCCACCCCCTTTCCCTCCCGTCGCGCGAGACTTTCGTGCACGTCAGGGCGTGTGCATTTAACGTCACGGACCTTTCTCGTCACTTATAGCCGGCGGAAGGAACTAGGTGCTGGTGACTGTGCAAAGATGGTAAGTGGTCGCTGGTGGGGGATGAAGGGAGTCAAGGAACGCGCGCGGGGTAGGCAAACGGAGAAGGAGGGGCGGGGAACACGAGGGGCGAGAAAGGGAGGCGCGGGAAGATCCGTCGTGGCGAGCCGACGAGTGTTGTTCTCGCATGCCGTTGAGCGATGGCCAGGCAGAACCGGGTCTTAGGGTTTTTTATTTTTTTCATATTAATTTACAATTCCGGACCATCCCTGGATTCCCCGATGGGGTTTTTGCGTTATCAGAAGCGGGCCTGGTGGTGTCACGAGGAGACTTCTCCAGTGAGGAATTCTGCACCTCCTTACTTTCTTAACTAGCACGAGGGTTTTCTCTGGGAGTTGTAGTTCTAGATTTCTGCAGGATATCAGTGGATAAGGGACCATAATTTGATGTTTTATTTATTTTCATCTCTTTATAAGGGCGCTAAGGGCGACTCTAGGCGGCTAGCAAGAATGTTGCTGCATCTTCATGTTTAAAAGGTTTATAAGGGCAGTTTCGGTTTTTTAATTTGCTGTTATACTACGCCAGAATGCTTTCTTTTTTTAAAAAAGGATCTGCGTTACTTGTCAGTTTGCTTTTCTTCTCTACTGCTTAAATGAGGCTGATCTTTTGTCAACTCAGGATTGACAAAAGCTCACATGGACTTCATGGTGCTAATTGGATTGAGGCAGTGGATTGGATTGCAAGGTTGATCTCTAGTTCTGCTTTCAGTTGTTTCAAATTCATTCTGTAGCACAGAAATGTGACTGCATGCATGCTTGAAAAAGCCCCACTAATGGAGAAATGATCATCCTCTGAAGGTATTAAACTAGAATTGCGGAAACCCAGGTTCAAGTCCACAGTCAGCTTTGGAAGTACATGTGGTGACTTTAGGCCAGCCACTCTCTTTCAGCCCACTCTACCTCACAAGGTTATGGCTGTGGGGTAAAATAGAAGAGGAAGTGCTATATACACCACCTATTGGTGCTGGAGAAAAGGCTGGATATAAATTAAGAAATAACATCTGTGTGTAAATACTGGTTCTTCTAAAACTGGGATGTTAACAAGATCCATCACATAAGAAACACTTATGCATTATTTATGATGAAAAACAAATAGAGGTACAATTGTCACCCAGGGTGCACAAGCAAACATAAGAATGAAATGAATACTTGATTTTAAAAAAAATCCCAGCAATCTTAGTGGCTAGAAAGAATGGAGAGGATTGATTTCTAAACAGTCATGTGTTGTAGGTAAAAAGGCACTTTACTATGCCATTTTAAATATAGCAGCATCACTGTTGGTGTTACATGAAAATGCAGTTTTTGAGCAATGATAATCATTCACTTTCCCCTAGGACCAGACCCTTCTTTATTACTTTTGCTGGATCACTGTCTGCTGGCCAAGATTTCTGCAGGATTTACTTTGCAAACATCTCATTTCCACAGGGAAGCAATAGCACATTAGTTTCAGTGTCATTGTCAGAGGGATTTCCTGCATTTCAGCCTCTTATTTACTTAATCTATCCAGTTTCAGGCCTTGTGTGCTATAATAATTCAGCTCATTTTAAATTTATACGCTCTAAATATTTGTAAAATAGAGGTGTGTGTTTGGGCAAAGGAAGTGCCTGAAGATTCATGTCAGGATAGTGTGGTGCAAAACCCGTGCAGACTGGTTGTAAGAGACACAAATAAGGTGCAGTTAAAATAAACAAGAAAAGCTGATGGTGGGAAAGGAAACAGAAATGTTGCTAATGCTTGTTGGAATCTTGGCTTCATAGTTAGTATTACGTCAGCTTGTGTCTCGGCTCATAAATTTGTCTGTTCTATATCCCCTGGCTCTTTCTGAGATATGGTCTTAATTTTAATTAATTGTATTGTTGTTTATAGTGAACAACTGCTTAGAACTGCATACAACATTCTAGATATGGAAAACTTACTGCATTTTAGAGGGGGGGAAAAACCTGTCACTAAATAGATAAAGCAGTGGGGAATCTTATTCTGTATCTCATTCACTGAACCTATTTCTGCGATTTATGGTAGGTGTTTTTCCTCTATATATATTCTGCTTGTTTTTTAATGGATTTTTATCATAAACAAAACATTTTCCATGCCTGAGTTTTCAATATATGTATGTATGTATATATACACACACACACACACACACACACATAGTATGTATCAGATACAAAGTAATTGGCTGCTAGAAGCATGAGTATAAATTTGTATTTCTTAAACATTTTAGTAACCAACCCAAATTTACCCTTCCTATGTTCCTTTCATCTACCTGGAAGTGAGAAATTTTAGACACACTTTAAATGTAAAAAGGATTGTTGACATTTGCTAGTGGCAAGTCCATTTGTGAACCCTCTTGATTTTTACTGTTTGGTGGAAGAATGTCTACTCAGCTTGCAGGAACAAAGATTTAAATTGTATGGTTGTATGGAGTTTTAGGCATGTTTGCCACCTTGAGCTGTATATATGTAAATATGTGTGTGTGTATATGGTGGGATAAAATATAATAGTAATAATGGTTCCTGTATTGTGATATAAAAAGGCTTCAGTAGGTCCAAGTTAAAATATGTCTTGTCACTTATAAATTGTTGTAGAAATGCTAGCCCAAGAATTATTTAGGAACAGCCTACACAGCAAAGTAATTGATTTAGCAAGACAGAGAATAGCTGGTCACATGATGAATTGCACTGGATGTAAATTTAGTAGATATCAAAGCATCTAATCAATGCTATTATGCCCAAGCATTGTATAGATTAAGCTTTAGCTTCCTTTGCTGCTGTGACAGGGCTGAACAGATCAAAACTGTTAGAACTTTAGTGATACAACCCAGATTTAGCTACAAGATAATATGCTTGTGTGTAAAATGTGTAGTAAAGAGAAACACTCTTGATTTAAGACTGTTTTGCATCAACCCTAACTTTGAATGCTGTGTCCTCTGTGAAGCAAGCAGTTATTGTAAAGTTTCATGTCTCAGATGCATGAAACTTATTTTGTACTTTTAAAATAAAATGGATCATGTTGTCTGTCTACAATAATTACTTTCTTCTGTTTTAAGAATACTAAAGGGCTTGGATCTCAGCTGAAGGACTGCATTTCAGTTCCTGATTTTTCAGCTAGTGGAGCATTTGAAAGCCATGGTGTCATACACAGAGGGTAAGCGCCAGAGGTTTAGAGAAATAACAAGGTGAATTTCCTATGTAATTGGAGGACCGGGTCATGGTGATCAAAGGTGCTTCTGCTTGATCTGTGTATGCTTTTGTTAAACATAGATGGTGTGGAAATAGTTTGTTAAGACTCACTTGGGAGGATGAATAAAGGCAAACTACTTTCTCCAGGTTCCAGTCAATTTCCAGAGTAGCACCTATATTTTGGCTGATCTTTGCTTGTAAAAAACTGAAACTTAGACCTATTTTGATGTGCCTGATCTTCAGTCATTTAGTATAACTATAACTTGAACTCTCCTTAATAGAAGTGTCAACTGAGCTCTTCTATCCTTGCTAGATGAAAGATCAGGATAGCAAACCATCTTTGACTTTCAAAGGAATGGAGTCTATTTGTCACTTGTAGGCCGAATATTTCCCTTCTCCAACTATCACCTTATCTTATTCTTCTAACTCAAATATTTAATAACGTTTAGAAGTTACACCCAGTTATTCAGTTCTAATAAATAAATGTGTAATATATAGATTGCTTCCACAGAATTATGGCCCTAAAACTAAAATAGTCTCCAGAATGCTTCCAGTTTGCTTAGGTAAAGGAATCGATTCATCCTCTTGAACTGGGTGGAAAGTTCCTTCCATCGGTAGCAGATAGCTACAATTTCCCAGGAGCTTGACCTCTGAATAAAGGGTCTATGCAAGTGTATATAGTTTTATGTGCTGAAAAGGAGCTAGACTTCTCCTGTGAGGGTAAGATTTTGAAACTGACCCCTATTTGCTCCCAGGCTGGTAACAAAAACATCTATATGGCTCTGTAAACGTAGAGCTGGTTTTGTGTTACTAGTTGGTGTAGCACTGTGTCTGTGGAATGCTTTTACCTATGAGTGAATGGATTGTTGTGGAGAATATGTGGTTGGAAGAGTTGACAATGACTTGATGGCAAAATAAGTGAATGACTAGGCTACTGAATATTTTGAGTCACACAGCATGCTAAGACATATTTTATTATAAAAATAACATTGGCTGGGTTCATATAATCCTGCAACTGCACACTGCAGAGATCTGTGGAGTAATCAGGCTAGTTTTCAGACAAATTGACTACTGTGGAAATAGTCATGCCTCATTCTTCTCTCATGCTAGATATAGTGGTAACTGAGAATAGTTCAGTAACTGATAGATGGGGTTACTTGACAGTAAGCAAAACAAGGCTGAAGTATTAAAATGGTATCTATCATGGGGAAACTATACAAGACCTATTTAACTCTCAGTTGATGCACTTCAACAGCACTGTTAAATTCCTAGAATACAATTAAACATAATTTTAAAAAATTGTTTTCAGTAGTATGTAAGTGTGCTAAGGGAAGTATATAATGAACATTATAGTGGTAAAAATGAAGAAGAATAAGAGAAAACATTTAAGTGCTTTCTGTGGGATTTTCAGGCTTTTAGAATGCAAGGTCTGTATTTGGAATGGCTTATAAACTTAGTGAAGGAAACAAGAATTTAAATTAAGATTGTATGTGTTATCTCTGTTTACTTGTGTTTACAGTTTTACACATGTGAAGAGTGAACTTTTTCCTGTTCATCCTTTGGAACTTTCAGAGAAGAATGTAAGTAGAGAGGAGTATAATATATATATCTGTACATAGTAAAAGTCATCTTTTCAGACTGCTGGCTAAAATAAGAATTAACTGAGCCATTCTAAACAACCAATAAATTACAGAATAGATGCTTTTTAATATTTAGTACTAGCAGCATATATGGTGGGCACAGTACAGAACACCAAGGCTACCTTCCTTGGTAGGATTATTTATGAGTATAAATAGGAATGTTGATGGTTCCATTGAAATTTTCCATAAGATTTGCAGACTGTTTTGAAAAGGTAGAACCATGGTAATTGGAGAGTATATTGATTAATATCTACCACATACAGTTTCCTAACTTGGCTTCTTCCAGATGGCTCAGAATCCCTACTGTCAACCATATCAGGTTGGAGAAGGCTGGCATAAAAAGTAGATAACAGGTGGAAGGCACAGAAGTGGCTTTGTTGATGGAGGATTTTGAAGAAGAATCAAAAAAGCAAACCTTTTCCCAGTAGGACTGATGATTGATTCAGGAAGGAAGAAAATAAAAGGAAGTAGGGTAGAGGAAAGCATGAAGAGCTTGACTTAGTATAGCTCACCTCTTCTGGGACTGATTTACTACTTCAATTCTTAATTCCTTAAAAGAAAATTAATCCAGTTATATTGAGAGGCTGCAGAAGGGTTTTTAAATTAATTTTTATTGAAAAAAAATTATCCAATAGTATAAAGGATACAATTGAAGAAATAGAGAAAAGAGTAAAGAAAACTGGTGAACAGATAAAAGAAAAAAGAACAGCTTCCGATCATCTTTACAGCAGTTTTAAAGTTATATCGTGATTCCCTTCTTCCCATATTTTACCCTTTCTAATCATCAAATCCGTAAATCACTAGTTCATTTTTTTTCCATTTTCAGCAAAAAGTCCATAAAGGGTTTCCAATCACTAATAAATGTAGTTGTCTTTTCCCTGATCAAACAAGTCAGTTTTGCCATTTCTGCAAATTCTGTCATCTTCACCAACCATTCCTCCATTGTAGGAATTTCTGAATCTTACCATCTTTGTGCATATAATCATTTCACTATAGAGAGGCTGCAGAAGTTAGATGAAAACCAAAATCCTTTTTCATTTGTACGTGCACATAGGTGGAAAGTCTAGATGGAATAATTGTTAATTAACAACAACAGAGCTTCTATTCGAGGGTTGGAGGATAGAAATGGAGAAGAGCAGCATAGATGATATGCAAACAGGTGTTTAATATTTAATTTAATATAATTAATATTTGCTCTAATTTAAACCTAGGTTAATTATTTATACAAACTAAACCTAGAAAAATGTAGGTTTTGATGTAGTTTTAATTTAAGGAGTCTTTTTAATCCTCTCATAGTACTCATAACTTTAAAATATATGTATCTTATTAAAGTAGCTTAACAAATTGAATACTTTAAGGAAAACTACCATTAGCAAAAAGCTCTGTATTAAATTATATTTTTAGAATCGTTTGTTGGATTTCTAATTTACCCTTTAGGGTATGACCTTCAAGAGATTAGATTTTTACATCTAATTCTGAGAAGCTTTGCGTGATAGAAATTTATCTATAATTATACTATCTCAACTTAAATTTATTCATTGCTAAAATGGATTAGTAAGATGAATTGCCCAGATTTTTATAGAATTTTGGCAAAGTGGCTCATCTCTTTTCCATTCTCAAATTAGTCAAATTTATGAGAACATAAGAAATAATTGGCTTGAAAGAAACCTTGGTTTGACTCTATCCATCATTCTTGGATTTAATTGACTAGTGGAGCAATGAAGGGAGAAGCTATAGGAAGCCACCGTGTGTTGGTAAGTGGAAAGCAAGCTTCTGTCAAATAGTTATGTTTAATAGGATGTTATTTCTATAGAAAAGAAAAACATGACAAATATATCAATGCTGGGAAACCTATCAGACTGGTGTGGGATTTGGACCATTCATATGTTTACACGTTACGTGGAGTCACATGTATTTAAGTTGTGTAAAACAGCAAAGCCACATGTTGTTAATTGAAATGAATGCTTGAACATTCTAGACGGGAGAATATATTTTCTTTTTCTGTTCAGTGAGGAAAAAATGAATAATAGCTAAACCAGTGCATTCTCTTTGTGCATAGTTTTTATTAAGTTAATTTACATTTGGCTGCCTGGACTGTAAAATAATGTTTTCAACCTTTCTTTTGATAGTTTTTGTTAACTCAAGATAAAATGAATTTTTCTACTCTGAGAAGTATTCAAGGGCTACATGCACCACTGAAGTTGCAAATGGAATTCAGAGCAGTGAAACAGGTGTGCTTATTTTCAACAAAACTTTTCTCCAGATCTTTATTTTCAAAAAGCTAAAAAAAAAGTTACTTTAAGTTAAATGAATTAAAACTACTAAAAGCTATCATTTAATAGTTGAGGGACAACGGGTTGAACTTTTTTGTATATTTTTTGTCTTCATTTTTATGTCACTTTCTACATGGTTTGGTTAGTACAGCAGACTCAACAGTGGGAAGAAGGGGTGTCTGTTAGACCAGATGTTTGTAAAATGGCAGATGTGATTTTATGTATAAATAACACCAGTTTATGCATGTGTAAAGCAGTGAATGGGATTTTATGCATGCATAGAATGGCATTGATGGATTGATGTAAAACAAAAATAACAATTACTACAAACGCTTGTATACTGCCCCATTCAATTGATTCTAGGCAATTCATGTAATTAGACACAATGTATAAAAATCAGCTGAAATCAGTGGGCACTTAAAATCAACAATAAGAAAAGATACTGTTATAGGTGAGCAAATCAGTATCAGCCACTGCATTAACATGTGGCTACAAATTCATTGTGAAAAAGTAGTCTTTGCAACCTTCCTAAAAACTAAACATGCGGGAGCCATCCATACTTCTGAAAGTAAGTTGTTCCAAAGGAGTGGGACGGCCATGGAGAAGGCTTGGTTTCTGGTTGCTACCACTCTAAATTCATGAGGTGCAGTGGGGAAACGCACAGCATTCTTTCCCAAATTGCTTGTGTAGAATAGGAAAATTCTACTTGGAGAAGATAGTGCCAAAGTTGCAAGCCACGTAGGTCTTTGTAAGTCAAAACCAGCAAGTTGAATTGAATTCAGTTTGGAAATATATGGACAGCCAACACAGTGGTCACAATATAACATTGCTGAACCAGTTGTCACCAGTCGGTAATTGGGTTGCTAAATGCACTGATTGAAACGTCTTCAAAGACAGCCCCAAGTAGAATGTATTCCAGTAATCAAGTCTGCATGTGACTAAAACACAAGTTAATTGTTGCCTGGGCCTCCTGGGCCAAATTAGATTGCAGCTAGCAAACAGATTTATCCATAGTAGTTGAAACCTGCTAAACCTAGCTCTGGTAAATCCAGTGTTTACTGTTATGTATGAGTGTGAGAAGAGAATGTGAGAAAGATTATTATATATTTGCTGATCTAAAGAAAGCATAACTAATTATTTGACAATATTTATTATCCATCCCAGTTCAAAAGGATCTTGGGCAGTTAACAGCATGACACAAAATTAAAATGTAGGACAAAGGCATAAAGCAAAAAAAACAAACACAAAACACACACAATCTAATCAACAATATCTGAGATAGCTATTACAGGGGAGCTCATCCTTAACCAGAGTTAACTCCCAGATTGGTATTCTTGGATTCCCCAAATGTTCATGGACAAAAAGCAGCTCCATTTTGGTAGGATTTAATCTGAGCTTGTTTTGCCCCATCCAGATCCTTACAGCCTTGGGGTACTAGATTAGGGCTTCCACAGTATGTTTGGCATGGCCCAAGAGGATGATTTATAATTGTGGGACCTTATACTTGAGTGCCCATCGTATAAATCAGACTTAGCTGGATTTCATATCTCATTCCTACATTCTTTAGATTACTATTTCTTATTCCTTGAGTTTTCCCTAACTTCACTTTATCCAAAAAGGAATTGATATGTTTGTATGTGTTTTGTCAGGAGTATCAACTGAATAGAAATTAGTGCTCTGGGTGTATTTGGAATAAATCTCACTATGTGCACTGAGACTTGCTGTTCAATAAGTATACACAGAATTGTGTGAGGCTTCTAAAAGACATACACCTTAAAGCTACAAGAAGGGAAGTTTCACTCACCCTTTGCAAAGCCCTTATTTCAAATTCTTTACTAAATCCTACTGGGCATTACGTGATGGGGAAGTAGCCCTTTGCAGAACTTGACATTTGAATTTTTTATAAGTAAAATGTAATGTAAATGTAAAATAAGTGTAATGTAAAATATTGTTAATTAACACCAATTATGTATCTCTATTGCCTGAAAAGTTGGCTTTTTTCCTTAAGTAACTTACTTTTCAAATGGGTCATATTAAGTTCATAGACAAAAATGAAAATGAGACGCGAGGACAGAAATGTATTTTGTTATTTTGAAGAATAATTATTTTCTTCTTGCTGCCATCCCAGAGGGAAAGGTCAGGAATTTTTTAACTGCAGTATTTCTATATGGTGGCAAAAGTAATGGTTAAGTTTATATTTTTAAAAATATAATTTTTCAATAAAATGCATGCTACATTTACATTCTGCTTCAGACATTAAATGGGTGGAATCTAAAAAGTAAGCGCAGCCTGAATGAGCAACTTGATACACATTTTTGCTTGTCCGTTTAATTTATCTCAGCATTAATAAATATAGACAGCTAACTTGTAAAATCTTTCGTAGGTCCAGCGCCTTCCTTTCCTTCATAGCTCTAATCTGTCACTGGATATCTTAAAAGGCAATGATGACTGCATTGGTTTTGAGGATATTCTTGGTGGTAAGGATCTTTCTGAAATTTGGACAAGTTTTAAGTTGCAGGGAGATAACCTAATTTCAAATGACTAAACTTGGTCATATTCCCATGTGGGTATAGTTATATGCATGGCAGTACTTTGCTGAGGGCTAGTAATAGAAGCAACCTAGGGATGTATTTATTGTCCCCTGCCCTTGTGCCTCTTAAAAAGTCTAATAGGCATCTGGTGGTTTACTATGACGAAATGCTGAATTAGAATAGGTCTTCAGTCCAGTCCAGCAGAGCTCATCTTCATATGTGAAACAGTCCATTCAGGCATTTTGTAGAGTCTGCAGGGAAGAGAGGACATATTTATGTGTGGGATGTCCATAGCTGAGTAAACTTACTGTCAGAAATTACCACTTATATAAGAAACAAGTACTAACTTCTATTCCGACCACTCTTTACCTGAATAAATCAAATTTGGTCAACGTAGATTAAATGAAGGATCAGTGAATGAAGGGATGTAATGCATAAATGACAGGTTTTCTGCCAAACCTTCCTTGAATTACAAGTCTTGTTAAGCCTCACTTTACCGAATCTCTTTTCCAGATCCTGCGCAAAGTGAAGTAATGGCAGAGCCTCATTTGATGGTTGAACATAAACTTGGTCTATTATAATACTTACACACTACAGCTTTCTATTCATCAGAAGACTCTTACCTGTGCCCATGAGGGTTCAAATAAACCATATTAAATGCAAGTGATACTGTGCTTGTTTCGATACTCAATCTCTCACCAACTCAATGAAAAAAGCGCATTAAATGCTATAAGTATCTTGTTCTGTGTTTACTACCAAATGTCTTATAAGTTGGGTGTATCTTTAAAACAAAGGATATATGACTATATTCAGCATTATGGCCATTTGATATTCGTAGTTAGAGAAGGCTACGTATCAGAACATATTCAGTAAAAGGAAAATATTAAATTGTTCGGATTGGAAAATTCTTGCAAAAGAACCCTTAGCAATTTTAAACCAAGAGATTTGCTGTTAATTTTTCTTTGCTCTTGATGATGTCTTTTAAACAATAAATAACATTTTCAATAAACATTGGGACTTTTTCTGAGTGTTTAATAGCGTCTCCAAAATTGTTCACCCCAAACAGGACTTGTTTTTGTTAGGCCATTCAGTTGCATGCGATGACGTCCTATTTGGTACTAATCCCATTCCCAGTCAGAAGCTGACTCTGGTAACACTAAGTATAAGAGCAGGAACTAACCTCTAATATTCTTTTGCCTGCTTGAGATATCAGTCTCTCTGTTGATCCTCACTGTCTTACCTGTCTGATAAATTGGAGTTAACAGTCTGTAGTATCGTCAGGAGGCTTCTGATATTTGGTGGTATTTGGAGGCTTCTGATATCTGGCTGTTAGGCAGTCATAAATCTTCAATTGTTTGGCAGTCTTCACCCACTTCAGAGTTTCAGGGCTAGATCTATGTCTTTCTTCTTGCCATCTTGGATACGGGTTCTTACCTAAAAACTGAATAATTACTTAGGCAGTAAGATGAATTACTGACAAGGCTTCTCAGCTGTTGCTATATGGGGGGGGGAGATAAAACCTAACTAGGTTTCTACACTTCTTTTGCACTCCTTGTCACTTAGAAGTCTCACTGTTCACAGATTTATATATGATAGATGGACAGACATATACTATCTGTCTGTCAACCAATAATATTTCAACCTTAACCTTGGAGTGCTGGAGAAAAACTAAACAATGAGTGGCAGTCAAAACAAATCTAATGTTACCTAACTATAATGTGACTCAGCAGGTGGCTGTGCCTGGCTAACTGGTCTGGGCTCAGAAGCTAAGAAGGGTCAAGCCTGATTAATAGATGGATAGGAGAACTTCAGGAAATACAAGAGGCAGGAGAGATCTTACATTTTATGCTGGGTAGCAGCAAGAAAAACCCTATTCTTGTATTTGGAAGTAATTCACTTAACCCAGAGAGAGACTGTTACTGAAATATTTTGGCCTCCAGGGAGTCTAATAGTGATGTCACTGAGCAGATGGTACTAAACATTTCGCTTTTATATTTAGGAGTTATGGGGAAGTTATACAAACTAGGCATGTTAAACTTATGATTTTTAACTCACCTATTTTATAGTTTAAGGTGTCATTGGTCTGTTTAGTAGTTTCTGACTCTTCATGATGTGATCAACATTTCACCATGACTGTCAGGAACTACATCTTTGCACTTGTTTAAATTCATGCTTATGACACCAGCGATAGTATTTAACCATCTGTTGGCCTCTTTTCCATTTGCCTTCTATTTTTCCCAAGTTTCAGGCATTACACTTACCTTCATGTTGTATCCTAAACATTGAAGCTTTTAGCTTCAATGAATATAAAGAATCATTGTTAAAAATTACTGTGTCACTAAATGTTAGTGGCATAATCTTGGAGGGCTCTGGGGCTGCAAGAATATTGGTGGCATGTGCCAGTAGGGTTAACAACACCTGCCTTAGTCCCATTCAAGGCTTTGGAGTAATAACTTTTCAGCATTTCCCAAGTTCAATGTGAGACTACCACTTTTCCACTGATTTCTGTGTATGTGCCAGTTATACATTTAGATATATACATGACCTGATAACTAGCTCTTATCCGACCTGGGGTAGGATAAAAGCTAGTTAGTAAACCAGGATTTCAAAAGCCCTTTGAATAGTTATCTGTAAAGTGTTTTCTTCTATCTACTTATAACCTTTCTGATTTTTATTGAATTGGATGTTTTAAAGTTGTATGTTTTCCTGGGTTTTTTTGAGTTGAACAGCCTATGAAATTTATTTATTTATTTATTTATTTATTTATTTATTTATTTATTTATTTACTGTTCTATCCTGCCTTTATTATTTTTATAAATAACTCAAGGTGGCGATCATACCTGCTACGCCTTCCTCCTCCTATTTTCCCCACAACAACCCTGTGAGGTGAGTTGGGCTGAGAGAGACTGGCCCAGGGTCACCATGTAAATAAATGTATATCCTGCTTTTCCTTCAGTGACTCAAGATGGCATACATAGCACCCCTCGCTCTCGGACTTCCCGAAGAAACTGAAGACCTGGTTCTGCCGCCTTGCTTTGGAGGGGTAGAGCAACAGCTCCACCTGGGGTTGGCTGGTGCCATAGCACCCCTCAGCGATTGTGTTCCATCTCCACTTGGATTTTCTATTTATTTTCTGTTTATATTTTTAATGGTAAATTAGGTGGATATGTTTTTAGTATCATTTTATTGTAAACCGCCCAGAGTCCCCCATTGTGGGAGATGGGTAGTGACATAAATTTAAATAAAATCCCCCCCCCCATTTTTCCCCAGAACAACTCAGTGAGGGGTGTGTGTGTGTGTATGAGAGAGAGGCCTAAAGTCATCCAGTGAATTTCCATGACTAAGGGTAGACTTCAACTTGGGTTTCCCCAGTCCTGGCATAACACCATTACACCACACTGGCTCTCAACAAACAGGTAACAAGCATTTTAG
This sequence comes from Candoia aspera, assembly GCF_035149785.1. Lineage (NCBI taxonomy): Eukaryota > Metazoa > Chordata > Lepidosauria > Squamata > Candoiidae > Candoia > Candoia aspera. The sequence continues at coordinate 93,819,784 of NC_086157.1, read as the reverse complement.
GGCTACTTAGATTAGGAAAGAAGAGATTATTTAAGTGATGGGGAGGTGTGCACAATCTATTGCCTATTCCTCAAAGCCACTGACAATGACCTGAAGTGCCGTCAATTACAAGTTGGAACACTCATCTTAGGAACACATTGGACATTCAGTGGTAGCTTCAGGGATCTACTGGAAACAAAAAAGCAGCTGAATTCAATTTGCCAGGCTGGCTTGCTCCCAGCATCTAGTTCTGCATATTGAGTGAAGGAGCCTCAAGAAAACATTCTGAGCAAATGGCAGGAAGCAAAAAGGTTACCCTCACTTTTGGTTCCATGCTTAAAATCCATCTGTAGACGGTTTGTGTCTGCCATCCAGTTTAAATCTTGGTGCTGCTGATACTGTGACATGGACTATTCCAAGACGCAGCAGCAGAACACTGCAAAATAATCTGATACAAGGGAAAATAATACACCCACAGGGAGTTAAAGGATACAAGAAATTCACCAGGAGCTATCAGCAACACTTTTCCTGTAGGCACTGAATGGGATTCCTTGCACTGCAGACCAAAGTGCTAGACACTCTGCTTTTATATCATTGCCTTGAATGCTCTATGGCACTGGGATGACTTAACTGTCATGATCGTCATTGCGATGTTTGCGACATCGTAACGGCTCGCATGACAAAGCGCGGATGCGTGTCAATGGCTGGAAGTAGGTAATGGGGTTGGGAGATCTTCTGAACAAACAAGGTCCCATCGCCTGGTAATCGGCCATTGATGCCCCTGATAAAGGATCAGGGCGAGGTTCGGAAAGGCGCGTCCGGGCTTTCGAGGAATATCGAGGTCTAATGGACCATTATCTCGCAGGAAGATAAACAGGGCGATGCCTGGGGCGAATGGGGCTGGACAACCTCTCACCTATCAAGTCTTGATGGCCTGTCACTCCGTGGAACTCGTGGGGCACACCCGGGGAGTGTGGGGATGGAGCGCTGTTTGGCACGAGACTATTTCATTCAACTTTTGGCGCGCTTCCGTCACTCAGCTTTTTACTGGTGTGCATTCTATTCTAGATAAAAGCCAGAGCTTAAACTTTAAAGTCTGAGTCTTTTATTTGGTCTTAGGCATTCCTTACATTAACCTTCTCAGATTGCTCTCACACAGGTATAGAAAGTTGGAAATAGGTACATGCCTTACAGCACCACTGAGCAAGTACAAGGACTTACATCTTTGCAACGTCTTGGAAGAGAAGTGTAATTTTATAGTTACATGGCACTTTAAAGCAGAGTAACTGTAGACCAATTAGATGCACACCTTTGGTTTAATCATAGAAGCACAAAGCGTTGCAAAAAGTTTCTGGACCAGGTGGAAAACTTATTTATAGAATTATATTAAAAACACACCATACATACATGAAATATCTTTGGTACAGAATTACAAGATAAACATACCTGCACGGGAGGGAGCAGAACACAGACTGCTTCTCTAATCACAGTTTGTGGTCTTTATTAGCCATAACTACAAAATGGTGTGTACTTACAAAAATACAAAAGCCACAGCCCACTAAAGGTTGTAAAATACAATCCTATATGGAATTACTCAGAAACCAGAGTGTTCAACTGAGCTAATACGTTACCAAGTGCATTTAGCTACTAATGCATTTATATACCCTTAAATGTGCTCATTTCACCAGGACTTAAACACAATCTTCAATGGCAGCCCAAAAACACAGTAAGTACCAGCTCTGCAGGTATCTATTTCTTGCAATACAAGTACTGCAGGCTCAAAGTATTCAGAAAAATGCATCCTTTGTATGTCACTTCCCTTATTCATAGTCAAATTCTCTTAAAATGATCACTGATGCATGTCTGTTACTTACCAGTTGCTAAGCAAAACGTTAAAAAATTACTATTAAAAACCCTTATTCCTTATGTTAAATTATAAAGTGCACTTCAGAAAACAAACATCACAGATAAGTTGCCTTTCTGGCACATGTGATTGGTAGGTCAGCTGTCTTAAATTAACAATTTAATAATTGTACATTTTAATATATTGGGGCAGAAGTGTAAAGTGATTGCCTCATAAAGGATATAGCAAAAGGTAACAAACATTACCAGGTAGTTGCAACATATTCTATTAATACTCTAATAACTTGGCTCAAGAATCTATTTTGTTTTGTAAAATCAAGAGGCAGAGGCTTTCAAAGACCGTGCAACAAGAAAAGGGATTTACAGTGGGGTTTACTCTTCTTCCATAGATTAAAGGGAATGATTCCTAAAAAAAAAAAAATAGTAATGGGTTACCTTTTCACCACTTTGTTGAATCACAGTACTTAACTGTGTTGAGTGTTATACACACCTGGAAAAATTCCCTCATTCCCACAACCCTCTGTTCACACAGGCATGTGTAGAGGATGCACAGTAACAACGTGCCCTGGATTCCAAGTCTTTACCTGATTTCAGTACAAAGCATAATTTGTTTTCTACCATTGTTACAGCTTTTCTGATAATTATGGTTGCTAAGAAAAACTTGAGGTAGAGGCAGAACTTTTACATACAATTGCCCAAGCAAGGGTTGCTCAACTGCATGAGAGAAACTAATAAATATAGTCCTGGTGGATCAGGGTATGACCCTCTTAGTCCAACGTTCATTCATTCTGCATTCTTTATTAAAACCTTATACTTTTTCTACCAGATCTTGTGACCCTGTTTGTTCTCATCAAGATACACCTTTTATTTTCTGAAAGCAGCTTTTCGACTTTTACAGCTTCTTGGACCCTACTAGAAAGCCATGCTGGCCTATTTCTGGATTGGTTGACCCTTTTTTCATCCTACAGTGCAGATACATGATTCTTGCTCAGCACTGTGACCTTCTATATTGTATTCTCTCTACACAACTATCATGAGGAGGATGGAGGGTTATGACCTTCATGGTGGCTTACTCCTTCTCTTTGCTTTTCAATTCCTGTAAGGAATATGGATCGTTGAACTTTATAGTTACTACATTCCATACTTAGCCTTTGTGAACATAAGGCAGCATACACGGTGGTCTTCCTTGTTATCCCCACAACCACCAGTGAGCTAAGTTGGCTGATAATTGTCCCAAGCCAGCCAGCTGCTCTATGGCTGAGAGGAGACTTGAATCTAGTTCTCCCCAGTTCCAACCCAACCCCTTACTAACTACATCACACTTGCTGTCTGAACCTACTGGTTTGCAAAAGAGAGATTGATGAATTAGTAGAGGTTGGAAAATTCCGATGTAAATAAAGAGAGACAAAAGCAGAGGTACTTCAAAGAGGTGGAGTGGGGGATTAACCCCACCAACTTAAATAAAATAATGGTCTTGAGAATTTTGAATGCAGGACACAGGCTAGTGGAGGGATTAGAAACGGCACATGACACAATCAATAATTTCCTTTTTATAATCTGCCATGTCGATAAAGCAAAGACAAGTTTTTTTAGTTGATTGACCCATGTGTTGACCTAGTTCAGATCACAGGGCAATTTGGGGCAAGGTAGCAGTGGGAAGAAATCTAAGACAAGATACTCAGTCAATGTTTGGTGGTCATAGAGCACATCTAAATTACATCCCTTGCACGGCATCCTATAGGCAATCCAAGGCAAAATCAAACTCGGGCCAGTCAATTATTGTGAAACTCTCGCAATTGAGCCATTGTGGAGCACTGAAAACTACAGCAACTCCATCCACAGGTCCAGTCATTATAGAAGCTTGAGAGCAGTAGCTGCTTGGTGTATTCTCTATTCAGCTGTTGTCATTCTGCCCGGGACAGTCCTCTTCATTGATGAGTAGCACAAAGTTCTCTTGGTGCCGGGTGATGTACATAAACCAGCTGGGGGAAAGGGACATAAGACATACTTAGTCAACTGAAAAGGTAAAATTACCATGAACTGCCATGCAAAAAGCCTAGAATCCTTTTCAGCAGGAAACAGACACAATTTTTCTTGTGTTGTAAGTTATTTTAGGAAGAAAATGTCCATTGTGACAATTTTAGATTAAGACTGAAGATGGCTCTACTTTTCTTTGAGCATTTGAGACAGTTTAATATGCTTTCACCAGGACAACAAATATATTGGAATATTTGGGGAAAAAAACCCCAAATACACAACAACAGTGGCCATTTAGAATATTATCGCGTATAGTTATTCTATTTGTTTTTGTTGTGTATGTTTTAGCTTACATTGTATTTTAGTATGTTTTATCATAAACTGCCCAGACAGCTTCAGTTATTGGGTGGTTTAAAAATATAAAATAAATACATAATTGAAAAAAAGCCTAAAATAACAGGCCTGCAGTGGTATCTCCAAGTTTTTCCCCACTTTCCTTTGCAAATATATAAACAGGCCATTTTCAAGACTATTTTGTCCAGATAAAATGCTAAACAAACAGAATGATAGTTTCAATCTATTTATTGCATATTTTATGGAACATATAAACAAATATGCCCAAGTATATAAGTCATCTGATCACAAAAAGGCAATCCACTATCACATGAACAGATGCTTTTCTTAATCTTCCTACTCCGTAACTATTGAAAATCAGATTCAAAGATCTCACACTTCCAGATTTTCAGAATCAACAGCAAATTTTAAGGGTGGATATTTGCAATGTAAATAGATGCCATATAGTATTCTATTTATGAAAAGAAACAATGGTATGATCAATGTCATGCAGAAATATTTCCCATGCTTTTATTGTTAGTTCTCATTCAATTTGATATCAGAGAATCTGCTTCTGAAATTTTGTTCAAAAAGAGGATTTAAGTAAAATGATGCAGTGTGATATTCTTTAATTTAGCTATGAGATGATTGGTGTGTGTGTATATCCTATTCTTCACTATATAATCATCTCTCCAGCAGTCTGCATCCTCCCTAGCTTCTTGTGCTTCAATTAAATCAAGAAGGAATTCTTCCCATAGGTATTTTTCAGATTGGGAAGCGTATGCAGCCAGGTTGGTACAGAATAATGGAAAGATGTATCACAGAAAACAACAGCCCTAGGGCAGCATCTTCTACCTTCTATAATAAACTAAAAAATACGACTCAGAATATGTGGAAGAAATCTCAAGTACTATGAGAATTGGATACAAAAGTAGACATCCCTTTTTCTAGGAAGATAACATTTCTGAGAAATTACAGGGCAGATTTCAGCACTACATAATGGATGACCCCTGCTTACCTCATTAAACTCAGTGGAATTATGCAGAAACCAGCTGATAAGAGAAATGTGAAGCCAGGAAACCATGCTACAGTCACTGCATAGAGGGTATTAAAAACAGCAACTGAAATGGTCCCGGTCACAACCTCTAAGCAGGCAATGCAAGCAAATAAAGCTCCTGTCAAAAAGAAAGAAAAATAAAACAGATTACAGAGATCCAGACATTTATGTAGGTATGCGTGACTACACTACTAGAAGGACGCTGACACAATGACAACGGAATGGCGTGACTGAATGACTTAGCGGTCTGCACATACCATCCAAGGCATTTCTCTGACAGTCAAACAAATGTCTGAACCACATCAGTTAGGCTACAAGAGTCAGACCCGATGATAAGCTGTCTATCCATCTGTCCTTCCTTGTAACACAGATTCTGTAACCTTGCAAAAAATGCACTACTGTATCTTTTCCCCAACCAACACTCTCCAAATAGGATGACACTATTATTTCTACAAGTATTGTGAGTTGTACTCTATGATTTCTGTAACGTGGTAGGCTGGTTCTCATATGCATCTTCAGCAGTATTAGGAGATCTGGAGCTGTCAGAGCAAGGGTGGGCAAACCTCTTCAGCTGGAGGGACACGCTTCTTCCTTTTGCCTGGCTGGGGGCCAGAAAAATTATGGCTGGTGACATCATAACATCACTGGAGCAAGGATAGAATTTTTGGACATTAAAAAAAGTTGGGGGGTCAAGGAGAGGAATTAATGCCTCTGGAAAATTTAAGGACTCCATTTTGCCCCTTAATCCTCACATACAGGGAAGATAAATCATTTTGATTTTGGAGGGGGAATCCAGATTTTAAAAGGATATGGTTTAAGTCTCTGCAAAATGCCCATTTTGCCTTATAAACCATTCCCCCCACCCAACACAATATATAATCCTATATAATCCTGCTCACACAAACTCTGGGACAGCATGTGCTACACATGGGGTGGGTTCCTTATCCTGCTGCTGTAGTGGTTAGCATGTCAGACTAGGTTCAAATCCCCACACCGCCAGGATTTTCACTGGGTCAGACCCTGTATCTCAGATTTATTTACCTCATAAGACTGCAGTAAAGGGAAAATGGAAAGGGAGTATACAATGCACATCTTGAAAAAATGCAACCAATAAACAAATCGGCTTTTGAGTTTATACGCAAATTAGCACTGCAACTTCTGCTAGGCAACTTAGTATTTGTAAGCTGGAGACTGACTTCACCCTCCCAGACTAGTATTACACCCTCAGATCACCCTTGTTATACCTTGGCAGATGGATACCATAAAGTTAAGCACAATAAAAGCATTGAGTTACACTTAGATACAAAATGTGCTTAAGTATGCATTTCAGACCGATCTCTGCTATTAAGCTAGCAGTGACTTTTTTTACTTTCTGAGTTATCTTCACAACTTGTTTAGTAGATAAGAGTCTAGTCTGGAGGATAGTTCATTTTCCTATAGAATCACCACAACATTTCAAAGATGGCTCACCAAGCTAAGCTGATAAAGACACTCGGTGCCATGGATTTGGGTATCCCATGGCAGAATGGGACTTATGTGTACCAAATGGAAATGGTGGTCTTAGTGCTTTAGTGATGGAACTAATTAAGATAACAATACAGTATACAACTCTTGCTTCAGGGAGAAAATGCAAACTGACATCTGCAATTAATTCTTTGGCAGCACTGACTCACCTTGCTCATTAGGAAGAACTATTTTGGACAACATGGATCGAATAACAGGAATGGGTATAAAAAGGAACATAGATGGCACTCTCACTGCAAAATAGAAGTCACACAAGTCAACAGTTTTTAAAATAACCACCCCAAATAGCTAATCAGTTTATACAAGCTCTAACTGTAGCAAATAACAGCCAAGGTATCTGGGTAACAACCATGGTAGCACCTTTCAGAAATCATCATGGATTTAATGCAGGCAAAAGATGCCCTCCCCCAAATACATTTTGCACTACTGCCATTTCCATTGGTCACTAAGCAGAGACATCCTTGACTGTAATTTAAAATCTGTAATTCCAAGCAGAATGAGAAGTATCTGTACATAGACAGATCTTTTTCTTGGTTAACAATAACCCACAAACACAGAGACAAGACCAGCAGATGTACCAAAAACCAGGAGTGAAATTAGTGGCATAATCTCGCCCCATCCTCCATGCAATTGTTCTGCACATTTGCTATTAACTGGTCATACCTGTTATTTATTTGCTGGCTGGAAATGTCCTTTGCAGACTGAGTTCAACATTAGTTTGGGGGGGGGACTAGATGTCTCAAGGTTTCCTCTTCACACAGAGAAGCCTTGCACTCATATCTCTACATGCATTTGTTTCCTTTCACACTTCTATTGTACACACACCAGCCTAGGAGATGGCCAAGGGAAGGTCCAGACACAGACTTGTGATGTCATGAATCTCAATATGGATATCATAAACAATTTGTTTGTCCACTTAGGAATTTTGTATAAGTGAGTAGCAACATATCTAATGTGCATCGCTTTCAGAAGAGATTACCTTGTCTGCACATATTTTAACTCTAGTATGTGGATGAACCTGAAGTAGCAAGGTACAGTTCCTGCACAGCAATGGAAAACAGGAATTCATTACATTCAGATTTTAAATGCAGTAGAGATTTGCAGGTGTTTCTGCTTCACCTGCTGTATCCAGTATTTGTCTTAATAATAACACCAGTCATGGTATAGGTGCAGTACAGCAAGGTAGAAAATGGGCAAAGATCATGAAATGTTTATATTTATTAATTTATATTTCAAATTTTGTCACTGCCCAAGTCACTCAAAGAGCAACTCTGGGTGGGTTACAATAAAACTAAAAATAAATACAGATTAAAATACAATAAAAACAGTACTTCTTAAATAAAAATATAAATGTAAAATATAAAATCCAAGATGGAGATATTAAAAGTTTTTAATTTAAATTCATGAATTCACGGGGGCCTCTTTAGGGTGCTATATGTTGAGTTATTAAATTAGTTACAATGTTCTCTTATTCAGAAGCTTTGTGGGAGAGTGGGCCAGGAAGAATGGGAAGTTATCACATTCCCTAAGCCAGCAAACTAGTAATGTTTCATTACTTGACTAGGTAACATCTTCAGTGTACTGATGATGTTACCTAGTCAGGTAATGAAATGTCTGCAAGCAAACAACCAAGCTCAGAGAGCACCAAGGACTCCACAGTCCATCCCTGAGCTACAGATGTTCTCTTCTGTTAGAAGGAAATCTGCCTAGTTACAGAAAATAACTAAAAGACAAGAAAAGAATAGACATAGGGTAACAGCCATTTGTAGCCCAGTATCTGCTTTGGGTCTCTTCTGGTTATGCAAATCAGTTTGGGGGCAGGAAATGGAAGATTCTGCTCTATTTCCCTGGGCCATAAAAACATGGCAAGTAGCTACAAGTTTGTGATTTGTCCTAAGGGAAAGGTCATTTCACATAATCTGTTAACTGCTAGCTTTCAGAGGGTGGGTTAAAATACTGCTATTTCAAGAAGGTCTTTTGGGATAATTTATATTAATTGTTGCCTCTAGTAGTTCTGCTGTTTGCTGTTGTTTTTATTGTAGTTTATATTTTACATTGCTGTTACATCGCCTTGCAGATCCTAAAGGGATGGAAATTGGAATATGAACCACAATCTTTCTAAAGGACTACAAATTTTATTCACTTACATTCTAAAGAGTCAGAGTGTAGAGCTTGTACCTTATATTCAGAAAGCCCCTGGTTCAATCCCTGGCATTTCCAATTAAAAAATTTGGGCAGCAGATGACAAGAAGGACCTATGTCTTGGACTAGTGCCATAAATAATGCAGAAAATATTAGGCACCACCAATTTTCTAATCACCTACATCAATGTTCTCAATCTTGGCAACTTTAAGATGGGTGAACTTCAACTCCCAGAATTCCACAGCCTGGAGAATTCTGGGAGTTGAAATTCATACATCTTAAAGTTGCCAAGATTGAGAAACACTGATCTACATCACCAGAATTTTTAGTATCATCTTTGAACTTAACCAGTCCAGTAATAAACTTACCCAAAAGCATCATCAATGTAGTCTTGGCAAAGGCGGCCATGATAGTTCCTCCAATATAAGAGAAGATTCCAATAAAAACAAGGTAGCTATTTCTCAGATACTGAGAAAGAAAAACAATCCCTAGGAAACCAGTCAGAGAGACTGAGGTAGACACCGCTGAGCCATATCCTATGTAAATGGCATTCCAACAGAGGGGAGCATTCAGTTCATACAGCACATAGAGACTAGTCCCTCCAAACATTGTGAAAAGGTAAGTCATGAACGTACAAAGCAGCAAGATGATTAAAATTCGCTTCTTACAGGTGGAGGATTTAAAGAGCATATATACTCCAGAAAGAGTTTCTTTAAGACCTTCCCGCCAAGATTGTGTCTGGAATGCCGAGACTCTCACTGTTTCATCCAAGCAAAATATGACATAGAAAATGTTGACCACGTGAAATAGAGAAATCATGGCAAACGTCCACATAAAGTCTATTTTTTTTAGAAAGTAACCTGAGACCAGTCCTCCCAATCCAGATGCGAATCCAAAGATCAAGTCGACCACAGCTATTCGGATGGTCTTTTGTTTCTGAGTCTCACAACAATCAACTACAAAGGAAAAGGCCCCTCCGAGAAAGGTAGCCAGGTCCCCAAACAGGCCACCAACCAAGGAGAAAACAAAGAAAAGGTAGAGGGGCAAAGACAAGTCTGACATCACACAGAGAAAGATGCTGCTGGCAAGATTCCCCACCAGAGGAAGGACCAAGGATATTTTGCGTCCATATCGGTCACCATTTGCTACTAGGACAAAGGCCACCAAGATGCTGAACACTGCCCCACAGAGGTCCGTTTTCATGACAAAGAGGGAGGCTTTTTCTTGGACTTCCTGAAAGAAGAAAAGAAATAAAATAAGAAAAGAGAGAAATCAATCAATGCATATATTATCATTCAACTTCTGGCTTCACCTATAAATAGGAGCTCTGGTTTACCACAACACTTTGCATATAGAAACCAGCAATCAAAGATACCATGACATATTCCAAAGCCACTGTTATGATAGTTAAATAGCAAAGTCATTAAAAAGAGCCTTGCAATGATATACAAGGTTTATGTGGCTAATTTTTTTTATACTGGGCTCCAGGTTATACAGTACATGAAATATTAGTTGACAGTATATTGGTATCGAATGTACCAATCCTGGATATATAAGTAGTGTGTCTGATGTGTAAACAAACTATGGGATCAGCAGGCTTTGAAATACAATAGACACTCATTGTGACATTATCCAAAGTGCTCAAGTGACTAGTGCTCAATTTTCTTAACACCTTGTAGTGGCAATGCAGACGACCATTGTTATCTCGAGGAGTTAATGACGTATGTTCATTTTCTCCCTCACACAAAGAAGATCAGAGTTTATGTTGAGTTATGCTGATGTTTAATTGGCTTGTTTTTATTTCTGCTTGGCATGAGAAGGGGGGAGATAAAACCACAAGACTGAAAGTTTGTAAGTCCACTCCTCCAACAGCCCTCCAGGACATATCTTTGTTTGGAATGGGGAGAGAGATAAGAGAAAAACCCCATATTGCTTTGTTAAGATCTGTAAAACTTCCCAGGCTCTTGGATGATGTCACAGACAGGTGTTTTTGGGCCTTGGGAAGCTTCCTAATCAAGGTCAGATCTCATAGCCTGCAACCATGGAAACATGGTCATGAGGTTTGAGGGCCAGACTTGGATAAAACCCTTGGAACTGTTTTGGAGTTTGGGAGCTTCTGTACAGATCCAGTGCACTGGGTGCTGTAGAACAATTGCCACCCTAGGGGCGCCTTGGCTAGGAGGGTCCTGGCAACATAAAAGGGATTGGGTATCAACTTGCTTGGTATGTATGATTTCTTTCTGTATTCTATGCTTTTTATACTTTTGTTTAATCTGCTTAAACTGTGTTTCTGTTTAACTCTGTTTGCTTAAGTTAATAAAGTAAATAATAAAGCCTTCTTTATCCACTGGTGGGCTTATTGTCTCTGGATCTAAAAGAACCAATTGCCTGAGCATCTGATCACTGCTTAGACACTTGGCAGAACATACCTGAACAGGTTTGAATCAAGTATGTGATATTCTATTATCAACTTTATCTGGCTGAAATACTCTGAAACCCCTAAAATATTCCATTTCCCTTTAAGAGGGGGGGATGTTTTTAGTGTTCACTATGCCCTAAGCAATTTGAACAAAACAGCCAGAGCAACTGGAATATAGAAATATTTCTTTAATGCCAGCACACTGTTCCAAATTCAAATTAGAAACACAGATCATTGCCTTATACCAAGAGATTAGGATAGCTCAGAACTATCCTAGCTCAGGGTAGGATTAGGATAGCTCAGAACTACTTTTTAAACTCTTGGAAAACTAGTCAGCCTACACTGACTAGAAGAGTTTTCCAAGAGTTTAAAAAGTAGTCTTCCCCATCTTTATCTCGACATGTCAGAGACTTTGGATCTTCTGGATGCAAAAGGATGAACTATTTTGGTAAAATCCAGCCCTGGAGCTAGAGTTGTGCTGGCAATGCAAACTATGGCTAAGAAAGCTTAAGCCAAATAAAAAGATTAACAAGGCCACGAAAATGATGATCTGAGAACTTGGAGGAAGGTGAAAACATAATGGCAAGAACAAAGGTTTAAGGTTTTCTACTACTGTTATTTTTAGCATAATATTTTTCTCTTCCTATATTTAATCAGCTCAATATGGCCTCCATCCTTTCTCTGGATAAGATCATGGCACGGCAATGATTGTATGTGGGGGAAGGCAGACGAAGACACATCAGACAGACAAACTCCTGAATCTCAGCTAATATAAACTGAGCTAGCTTAACTTGGCATGCCATTTAGAGGAAAGTCAGTTGTTTGAAATGTATTAGTTATGGAAATCAGTGGGATTTAGGCATGACTAACTTGGTCTGGGACAACATCCAATGAAGTTTTCACATCTGCATATCAACCTTCACCAAACTGGTATCCTTTAATGGACTGGCGCAGCAACTCCTTCCTGGCAGCATGGCTAGCAATTCTGAGAGCTGAAATCTGGACAAGTCTGGAAATACTGGGTTTGGAAGCTGTATGTAAAAGACTCCCCTGAGCCAGCTTGACTTCTGGTGACTACCTGGACACATCGCTATAGTTTATTTGGCAGCGATATGGCAGTAGGCTTCTGAAATAGTGCAAAAAAGTGCAGAAGTATTTAAAAGGGGAGGAATTACCCCCAATTTATATAAGATTCTGAAATGATCTTGAGAATTCTGACTGCAGGCTAATGGAGGGATTAGAAAGGACACATTAACGTCTGAATTGACCGATTCCAGGAAGGTGCTGCTTTTGTTTTTATTTTGATTTCCAGACTACTCTACAGCCCTCAGATTTGCTGGGGGCCTCCCATCCAAGTAATAACCATGTCTGACCCTGCATATTTTTTTTTTCCAGATAACCAAAGTGAACTAGGTGAAGAGGTGCTTCTTCAGGCGTACTGCACAAGTGAAGCCCTCTTCTCTAAAGCGTTAAAGCCACTGCCTCTCCCAAAAGGCTTTGTGTGGCTTCTTCAAAGGCTTCTGTTCTATTTGTAGCCCTTTGCTTCACTGGCAAGCCCAGCATACAGTACATGTTGTGGGTTATGCACCCCTGCAAGCATAGTGGCTGTGCTGCACTGCCCAAGGATGTGGCAGCTTTAACCCTTTGAGGAAGGGTGTTTGGCATATACAATGCCTTTTGCAAAATGCCCTTTTTGAATGCTTTGCCCAGTCCGGCTGCAAATGCTTTAAGACAGGGCTGAAAAAGTGACAGGGCTGAAAAAGTGACTTTGAAATATCTGTCTTGTTTAAAATTCATCTATTTTGTAACTGTATCACATAAGAAATTTAATAAGAAACGACCTTAAAAATGCACCATCAGAGCCAATGAAACCTTACTGATTTTCAACATCCAAATGGCTATTAAGTAGTAATGTGAAAATGAAATCCTCTCTAGGTCATGGTGGTACTGTAAAAAATAAATCAACCCTGAGAGGCAAAACAAGAGGCAATAAAGAGAACTCTGATTGCAATTTCTATACTTAAGGACTGCAGCTAGGCTGACAGAGCAAAATGTTCTCACTATACATTGAGCCCCAATTAATTTAAAGAGTCAGTCCAACAATTAAGAAACCTGATATTGTAATGGGATGTGGGAATGGCCTTGGGAGACAGGAGGAAGAGCCACAGACAAGACAATGGTCAGATAAGCAGCGTAGCCTGCAGAAGGAATGGGGGTGTAGCAAATGTCTCAGAAGGGACTCTCCCTAGTTTCTTGGGCTGTAAAGGTGATGTGGGAGAAATATACTTTCAGACTTGCAAGAATCTGTTAATGTAACCTTACAATAAAGTGGAATTAGTTCATCTGGGTGTGCTTCCTGTCTGGACTATCTCATAAGGGTGAAATCAGTCTTGCAAGTCTGAAAGTATATTTCTCCTCCCTCACTTTTACAGCCCAAGAAACTACGGAGAATCCCTTCTGAGACATTTGCCATTCCCATATTTCTTCTGAGGGCTCAGCTGCCTCTTATCCAACCATTCCCTAGCTGTCTCTCTTCCCCCATCTCCCAAGATCATTCCCACATACTATTACAGATATATTCTGACCTTCTTTTTAATCAAGCATAAGTTCAACAGCACAAAAAAATGGTGAATAAGCCACAATGGGTGGGTCTATACCCAAATTTAAGCCCTTGCCACGATCTACCAAAACCCAGCTCTCACATGCTATTCATATTTACATTCAGACACAGTATGAAAGCAGCTCTCATGTTTTCAAACAGGAAATACAAGGTATTGACCCTGTGACTTTTTGCATTCAAAGAAGGTCCTACCATTCTGCTCACTGCCTAAAATCTTCTACAAAAGGTCTTCCAATAGTATCAGTTACCAGGAGTACCAGTTCTGCCTGCATAATTCTAGATGTCCACCAGGTCATCTTGAGATACAGAAAACTCAGTCCTACTTCTCATCTAGTGGTAATCCAGATTTTTGCAACCCAGAACTGATTGCTCTATGATGACACATATCTACAATCTTTTAGATATCTACTCAGATGTAACACCCATTGAGTTAAATGGTGCTTTAACCCAGATAATTGGAAATAGGATCCCAATTATCTAGAAATAATCCTCATAGAACTCAACATGATTTAATATTCAGTATCCAGGTGTACAAGTCTATCATTAACTCTGCTTAACTTCGGAGCACACCCAGTGCATAATCTGACCTTACCTTCTGCTTCAAGTAGGTTGGATTGCTTTGATTTACTTCACAGTGAGAAACATTGTCTTGAACTATGAAGGTAGAGTTGATAGTTTCTTCCCAGATCCTCTTGTACACATACTGCTGCTTCAGAGGGGAGGTCACAGCATAGGCAAAAATATATAAGGAAATGGCAGGCTCTAGTAACAATGTTTTCTTCATCCTTGAGGTTTTGCTTTAATTATAATTCAGGGAGAAAATAACAAGTTAGCTTTTTTAGAGGAAGAGAATTCATGCATACCTTACGGTTCCTTAACAGATCATTAATCAAATGATGGAAAACATGGCAGGTGACCCTATTTTGTGTTTCTAAATTCAAAGGGGTGTGGCCCATTGGCAAGCCATGATAATTGATGCAAAAGCCATGCTTACCTGATATCTTTATACATAAGCTTTTCTACCAAAGACATCTGAGACACATTTAGCATACTTTAAGCAAATTTTAATTTCTACTGGACTATTTTCATTTTCAGCTTTTCTGCCATTAGAAGCCTGTTAGCTGTAGTGAAGCTCAAAAAAAAAGAAGCTTATTAAAAATATTTAACAGCATTTTACAGTAAACCAGTCTCTCTCAACCTTGGCCACTTTGAGATGTGTGGACTTCAACTCTTAGAATTCCCCAGCCAGCCACGTTGATTTGGGAATTCTGGGAGTTGAAGTCCACACATCTCAAAGTGGCCAAGGCTGAGAGACACTGCAGTAAGCAGTGAAATATGGGCTTATTCAGCGTGCCCTACTGAATAGGGTTTATTCAATGTGCTCTACTGAACAAGTTCCATAATCTTTCCATAAGCATCTTTACACTCTCTGGAGAAGAGTGTGTCGCATTCTCACTTTTAATTCCTAGGAAATCCTGCTGAATTTACAAGATTGTTTTTTAAAAATACTGGAGCATAACTTTAGAAAAATGGGAGTGTAGCGGCAGTGGTGAGGAGATAGAATGAAAAGGCTGGAGGTCTCAATCCTCCTCTCCCAGAAGCCCTACCACTACCACTCTCACTTTCACCAGCCAAGTTTTAGGGAGCCCTCCATCTAGCATACCCTAGTCCTAGGGCTGGAAAGATATAGAGCTCCTACATCCAGAAATTTTAAGAAGAAAGATTATATGCCATCAAGTTGTTGTCACCTCCCTGTCCCTAACCTGGTCTTTCAGGTCTTCCAACAGGTAAAGAGAGAGAGAGAAATAAGTGCTGCAGCCCCCAGCACCCTTAAAACAATGTGACACCTCATGAATAACACTAATAATTTCAGTGGGCTTAGGCTTGGGGAAGAAAAAGGTGTACCACTTTATTTTTAACAATGAAATTTAATCTATGTATTACAAGGGTTCTCACGCTTTATACTTCCACAACTGCCCACTGGGGCTTGTGCAATGCTCCCATACTTCCTGCGCAAGGCTGATCAGGTTTTTAAAAAAATGTATGATGACCCCTCTAAGTTGCTTGGGACTACCTGGAGGCCCAGATCCATAGTTTCAAACCCCCCCAGTTTAGATGAAGAGCCACAATATGCATGCCTATGTAGCCAAAAGCGAATATGTTCCTCTTAATCTCACCCCAAATCATCAGTTCCCCCTTCCTCCTGACATGAAGTTTTGTTCTTCTTGTTTACAGCAACATATGGCAGGGATAACAGAGTACTAAAAACTGTTCTCTGTTGCTCCCATCTTGCAAAATAAACGTTCAGACTTTGTATGATAGAACTAAGGAACGTGCTACACGGATGTGGTCTTTTATTGACAGAGAAGCTGTGTAACGAACTTTAAGATGAAGGCGGTTCAGCTTGTGGTTACACAGAGCAATTGTAGCTGGCATACTTTCATTACAAAACCACAGTGTTATAGCACTATTATAAAATATGGTTTATGATCAAGTTAACACAACTGTTTTTCGGTTTATAAAATGTAGGATTTTGAGTTTGCTGTACAGCAGAGATGAAAAGTACTGATGGTTTGAGCCCCATCTTCAGTTTCACACAAACAGCCAATCAGTAAGTGCAAACTCATCTTGCCTTCCTCACCCTATACTGTTTAAGAAGAGCGGTGAAAATATTTTTGGAGAGGCAGATTTTTAATGGCAGACAGCTACCTATATGGATATTGTGGTAGGAATGTTATGCTGCTAGATTCTTGATTTGTTATAATATTGAAAGCCTAGAGCCTGGTAAATCAAGCAGTGTACAAATCATTAAAATACATTAATCAATACATTAATTAATTAATGCATTTTAATAGGCCTCTTCTGCTTCAGCAGAAATTGCTTTTAATGGTGCAATGCTTTTGAAAATGAAAATTCTACCTACAATAGCTCTGATTACTGGCATGATTCTCACAATATATTGGCAATGTGGGAAATGTTTGTGAAAGATTTGACAAAAATGAACAGGCATGATATTTGATTATTTGACAGAGACTGGTCTTCAAAGGTGTATTATCTGATGTGAACTAGGCAGGTTTTCCTGGAGTGGGCAGGTACAAAATTGATCAATGGATAAGTAACATCCACAATTATTAGTTTAGGCACATTTTTTTTCAGAGGCACATTGACCAGAATGAAACTTTAGGCCCAAAACCACAATACCATGACACCTTGTTGGGCAGAGGTAAGCAGGAAAGATGGTAAGGTTTTTGGGTAAGATTTTGATTCCCAATTATTTAATAAAAGCAGCAATAACTTATATCACAGAAATTGGGAGTAACCCGGTTTGGGATTCTGAGTAGCGTAACTGTGCCTTCAGTTTTGGTAGTGACAAATTCCTTAGCCCTGAATTTTTAATCCTAAATATACTTCTGGGTGCTTGTCTCCAATTAATAGATTTGGGGATCCTAACAAAATTGTAAAATTATTCTATATTTGAAGATCTCCCTATGCCATGCTTTTGATGTTTACTGAGAGTATTTCTCTTTCCTCAAGCCTTCACCTGATATTTAATATTGTATTATTTTCTATACTGCTTAGGAATAATTGTATTAATGAGCAACTGAAAAATATTTTAAAATAATAAATAAGCACAAGTCTGACTTTTGTCCACCACAGCAGTAGCATTTTCTAGGAGAGCAGCACATGATGTATTGCGCAAAGCAATGCAAATGCTGGATCCTTAGTAATTGCATATCAAAATGTTCTGGACTGTGGAGAGCAGTTTCTTCAAAAACATTTATTCCAGAAGGTTTGGAAAAGACTTTTTCTTTCACAGGTTTGTCCTGTGAAAGAGTTCTTTCTTGACAAACATGAATAAGGGCAATACTGTAAAGCGGAATTTCCTTGCTGGCTGGGAAATTCTGGGAGTTGAAGTGCACTCATCTTAAGGTTGCCAAGGTTGAGAAACTCCGAGGTAGATACACAATTCTCAATCTTCACAAGACACTGGAGCTTTATCTCGTTTATGGCTCTTACACAACAGTTTTAAGTTTGAAGAGGCATAAAATGAGCCACAGTCTGTGAAAGGAAAGCAGTAGCCACTGAACCTGAAATAACCTTACAACAATCCCTTGCAACGCCAGCGATTTCGGTTGTCAGATCCCAAAATTCTGCTGCGTAAGACATATGAGTCTAAGGCCCTTCCCCCACAATCTGCGTCTCCTCCAACAGCTGGGCTGGCTGGGGAGCACGGTTGTTGTGGTCTAACGCATTTGAACAGCACCGGATTTGGGAAAGCTAAGCGAAGATACCGCCCCCTCCCCCGCATATGGCCGCATACACATGGGAACAACAGATCCAGAACTGCAGGGCAAGGGTTAAATTAAAATCCAGGTCCATGCATGAGCGCAGCCGTAGTTACTTAGTTGGCGGAAAAATGAAAGGGAAAATGTGGCTAAAGAAACGCTCGGTTTCATGCATTTCCCTGAGGCGTACAACCATCCAGTGTTTTTAGCATGCATACGTTGGCAAACCCTTATAATGCCGGGGCGGCCAGAAGTCAGCACAGGACAGCCAGGAGGCAAATCTGCATGGCAATTGTCCCGCGGTCCTCCTTTCCACCCCTCGCCGCTCACCTCCGAATGAGCGATTCCAAGCGCTTTCACGCAGTTCAACGAAGTCCGAGAGATCGCGAGCCGAGAGAGGATGCACCTCGCTCGCCCCTCGGCAGCGAAAGAGAGCTGTTGTGCCCGGCGAACAGCAGGTTTCCAGCAGGTTTTTCCTCCTAGGATGGTTCCGTGGGTCACCGCTAGGGGAGCTGGGGGCGAGGAGCGCAGCGATTGCTGCACTCGGATGTCACTCCACCAGCAGACGGGGCCGCCCCTCCGGCCGAACCTTTCGACGCGTGACGCAGAGTCTCGGCTTGAGGTGCGGAGGCTCAGGCGCTGTGGCTGCGCCTGCCTCCGTCCCCGCTCGGTTCGCGGCAGGAAAGAGGGTCGAGAGAGCGCGCGCCCTAACGCAGCACTCCCCAACCTGCCCCCGCCGCGGCGATCCTGAGTGGGCGTTATGGGAGTTCTAGTCCAGCGATTTGGGAAGCTGCTGCAGACGAGCGCAGCTTTGCATGGGTTCGGTCTGGCATTCACACCTTGCACTAAGATTTTATTTATTGCTGTATTTCCCGTCATTTATATGAAATGATAGACTATCAGCGATTTGGGCTTAGACTGATGTGTGCTTTCAATGACAATGCTCTATAAATCCTGGATGCTGAGACTGTGTGCAAGGTAAACGCAAACACTGTGGTTTATAAACTGTGCTTTACAGTTGGCATTATGTGTGAACCCAGCCATTATCACTTATTCAGCGGTATGTATGGATTGGTCTGTTAGTCTCTGTACAAGCTGCAGTCGACTGGGTTGACACATCACCCTGTCAAAACAAGATAATTTCATGCTTAGCATGATGGTTGAAGACAGCCTTAATTTTATTGGTGATTTCTCCCCTTAGGAATCCAGCAACAGCCTCTGCACCAGATCATCTTCTGCTGTTGCTCCCACACGGAGGTCATGACAGTAAACTCTCGAGGTAACCAGAATATGGATGGCTCTTGCTAAGATCTTGTTTTATGAAAAAGGTTGCAGCTGGCATACCAATGGACTAACTGATAAAAGTTATACTGACCAAATTTGAAAGGCTTATAACACAAAGCTGCTGAACACCTGTTGGGGCTTGTTTATATATTATTAGTGAAATATGATTCAGAAATTGAGAAAGTCAAGGAGTGTGTGATTAAATAGCTGGGAAATGAAGTATCTTGGTGTACAGTAGTCAGTGGGGATGAAGCAGCTCAGGATCCATCAGCTTCAAAACTGCCTCCAACCTGTTTTGGAATAACTCATTAATAGACAAATGTAAAAACAGAGAACAAATAATGAACTCCAGACAATGTGAAAGCTAAATATCCAGCAGTAATGATTATTCAGATATTGAAGATTAAAAGCTTGCCAGAAAGAGGAAAGAGTTTATCATTTCTATTATGGTGTCCAATTATGGGACCGTTCTTAAGATGTTGGACTTAATATAGGCTGAGGTTCAGATCTTAGGCTGTAAGAGTTCGTTATGTCAGGGTTCCTCAACCCTGGCAACTCTAAGTTGTGCGGACTTCAACGCCCAGAAGTCTGGCTGGGGAATTCTGGGAGTTGAAGTCCGCACAGCTTAGAGTTGCCAAGGTTGAGGAACCCTGCCTTATGTGATTTTGGGGGGTTCCTCTCCAACAGAGGTTTCACATTGTTTGTATTGTGAGTTTTAGGCCTCCCTTAGGCATGAAAGCCAGCTGCATGACTTTGGGCCAGTCATTCTCTCTCAGCCCAACCCACTTCACAGGGTTCTTGTTGTGGGGAAATGAGGAGGAGGAAGGAGTGTTAAGTATGTTCACCACCTTGAGATAGATAGAGGTGGGATAAACAGTAATTGTTGTTGTTGTTGTTGTTATGGAAAGTAATTGGAAGAAGGATCCTTATGTTTACTGCTTTTTTTCTGAGGAGAGGTGGGATATAAATCTAAATAGCAGCAAAAACAGCAACAACAACAAAGTTGTCTGTTGAAAGGTAGATCCAGGTTAATGGAACTTTCATCAGTCACCAGGAATGTATTTTAATAGCTGAACTAATGGAGCTCCCTGTTAGCAGAGGAGGAGGGAGAGCTGCTTCATCTTTAAACCTTAAGGAAGCCAACAGAGCTTTTACATCTTTAACACTGTTGTTTGCCACTATGGGTGCTTTTTTTAATAGAAAAAAGAATTATGTAAAAAGATCTGTGTGAAAATAGCTCTCAAAATAACCTGAACAATATGTAATTCAAGAGGATTTACAGAACAAATACCTTTACTCAGAAATGCCCCTGAGTTCAGGTAGGTTAATACCCAGGTAACAGTACAGAATTACAAACTAAGCTCTTTTTTAAACTGCACAAAGTCCAGTCAATTGTTTCTGTAGGCATTTTAGAAAACTAGAGACAAACCTATTTGATTGTTCTTGCTTTTTTTAAGTGAGCAAAATATATTACAACAAACTCTGTTTGGTGTTGAAATTAGGTTTATGAGCTTTGGTGATTATTTTTTCTCCTATTTGTGTTCTTTGCAGATTGTCTGGTTTTATGCAACTTGGAAAGTTCCTCTAAATTAGGAACAGATCAACAGTATCTTCTGTCAGTCAGAACCTTACTTGTCCTTTATAGTTTTCTGCAGGATACCTTTTTAAATTGCTCTGCTATGATTTTAGCAGCACTATATTTTTCTCTCCTTTGCCACTGAATATTTTTACCTATGACAACTTAAACTGAAAAGGGAATTATACATTTTCTCTTTTCCTTTTTTTTAATAAATAAATTTTATTTATTGCTTCTAAGATTGATTTCTCTCAAAAGGAGGGAGGGCTACTTTCCCTAATCACGTACCTCAAGGGTGTGAGGCTCAGAAGGTGGCACTACAGAATTGATTTATATTGCCTTTTTGGTTTTTTTTGCTATTTGCCAGTAAGCCAAAGAGGCTGTGGGATCAGTATCTGTCTCACATGTCAGTATTAGCATAGAGGGCACTTGTTGTTGTTTATTCGTTTAGTCGCTTCCGACTCTTCGTGACTTCATGGACCAGCCCACGCCAGAGCTTCCTGTCAGTCGTCAACACCCCCAGCTCCCCCAGGGACGAGTCCGTCACCTCTAGAATATCATCCATCCATCTTGCCCTTGGTCGGCCCCTCTTCCTTTTGCCTTCCACTCTCCCTAGCATCAGCATCTTCTCCAGGGTGTCCTGTCTTCTCATTATGTGGCCAAAGTATTTCAGTTTTGCCTTTAATATCATTCCCTCAAGTGAGCAGTCTGGCTTTATTTCCTGGAGGATGGACTGGTTTGATCTTCTTGCAGTCCAAGGCACTCTCAGAATTTTCCTCCAACACCACAGTTCAAAAGCATCGATCTTCCTTCGCTCAGCCTTCCTTATGGTCCAGCTCTCGCAGCCATATGTTACTACAGGGAACACCATTGCTTTAACTATGCGGGCCTTTGTTGTCAGTTTGATGTCTCTGCTCTTAACTATTTTATCGAGATTTGTCATTGCTCTTCTCCCAAGGATTAAGCGTCTTCTGATTTCCTGACTGCAATCAGCATCTGCAGTAATCTTTGCACCTAGGAATACAAAGTCTTTCACTGCTTCTACATTTTCTCCCTCTATTTGCCAGTTATCAATCAAGCTGGTTGCCATAATCTTGGTTTTTTTGAGGTTTAGCTGCAAGCCAGCTTTTGCACTTTCTTCTTTCACCTTCATCATAAGGCTCCTCAGTTCCTCTTCACTTTCAGCCATCCAAGTGGTATCATCTGCATATCTGAGATTGTTAATGTTTCTTCCAGAGATTTTAACTCCAGCCTTGGATTCCTCAAGCCCAGCTTGTCGCATGATGTGTTCTGCATACAAGTTGAATAGGTAGGGTGAGAGTATACAGCCCTGCCGTACTCCTTTCCCAATCTTAAACCAGTCCGTTGTTCCGTGGTCTGTTCTTACTGTTGCTACTTGGTCGTTATACAGATTCTTCAGGAGGCATACAAGATGACTTGGTATCCCCATACCACTAAGAACTTGCCACAATTTGTTATGGTCCACACAGTCAAAGGCTTTAGAATAGTCAATAAAACAGAAATAGATGTTTTTCTGAAACTCCCTGGCTTTTTCCATTATCCAGCGGATATTGGCAATTTGGTCTCTAGTTCCTCTGCCTTTTCTAAACCCAGCCTGTACATCTGGCAATTCTCGCTCCATGAAGTGCTGAAGTCTACCTTGCAGGATCTTGAGCATTACCTTACTGGCATGTGAAATGACTGCCACTGTTCGATAGTTTGAACATTCTTTAGTGTTTCCCTTTTTTGGTATGAGGATATAAGTTGATTTTTTCCAATCTGATGGCCATTCTTGTGTTTTCCAAATTTGCTGGCATATAGCATGCATTACCTTGACAGCATCATCTTGCAAGATTTTGAACAGTTCAGCTGGGATGCCGTCTTCTCCTGCTGCCTTGTTATTAGCAATGCTTCTTAAGGCCCACTCAACCTCACTCTTCAGGATGTCTGGCTCTAGCTCACTGACCACACTGTCAAAGCTATCCCCGATATTGTTATCCTTCCTATACAGGTCTTCTGTATATTCTTGCCACCTTTTCTTGATCTCTTCTTCTTCTGTTAGGTCCTTGCCATCTTTGTTTTTGATCATACCCATTTTTGCCTGGAATTTACCTCCAATGTTTCTAATTTTCTGGAAGAGGTCTCTTGTCCTTCCTATTCTATTGTCTTCTTCCGCTTCCGCGCATTGCTTGTTTAAAAATAATTCCTTATCTCTTCTGGCTAAC
Source organism: Candoia aspera (assembly GCF_035149785.1). Taxonomy (NCBI): domain Eukaryota; kingdom Metazoa; phylum Chordata; class Lepidosauria; order Squamata; family Candoiidae; genus Candoia; species Candoia aspera. The sequence continues at coordinate 93,796,499 of NC_086157.1, read as the reverse complement.
CTCTGGAATTTTGCATTTAATTGGGCATATCTCCCCCTATCGCTGTTGCCTTTTGCTTTCCTTCTTTCTTGGGCTACTTCTAGTGTCTCAGCAGACAGCCATTTTGCCTTCTTGGTTTTCTCTTTCTTTGGGATGTATTTTGTTGCCGCCTCCTGAACAATGCTGCCAACTTCTGTCCAGAGTTCTTCCGGGACCTATCTACTAAGTCCAGTCCCTTAAATCTATTCTTCACCTCCACTGCATATTCCTGAGGAATATTCGTGAGCTCATATCTAGCTGATCTGTGGGTCTTCCCTAATCTCTTTAGTCTGATCCTAAATTGTGCAAGAAGAAGTTCATGGTCTGAACTACAGTCAGCTCCAGGCCTAGTTTTTACCGACTGTACAGATGTCCGCCACCTTTGGCTGCAAAGGATGTAATCAATCTGATTTCGGTGTTGTCCATCTGGTGAAGTCCATGTGTAAAGCCGTCTCTTAGGTTGTTGGAAGAGAGTGTTTGTTATGCAGAGTGAGTTGTCTTGGCAAAATTCTATCAGCCTATGTCCTGCTTCGTTTTGTTCTCCCAGGCCATACTTACCTGTAATTCGAGGTGTCATTTGACTGCCCACCTTAGCATTCCAGTCTCCTGTGATGAAAATAACATCTCTTTTAGGCGTGTTATCCAGTAGGTGCTGCAGATCCTCATAGAACTGCTCTACTTCAGCTTCTTCAGCATTTGTGGTTGGGGCGTATATTTGGATCACTGTGATGTTAGATGGCTTGCCCTGAATTCGAATTGAGATCATTCTGTCATTTTTGGGGTTGTATCCAAGCACTGCTTTAGCCACTTTACTATTAATTATGAAGGCTACTCCATTTCTTCTGTGGTCCTCTTGTCCACAGTAGTAGATCTGGTGGTCATTTGATGTGAAGTGGCCCATTCCAGTCCATTTCAGTTCACTGACGCCCAGAATGTCTATCTTTAATCTTGACATCTCACCAATAACTACATCCAATTTTCCCTGGCTCATAGATCTTACATTCCAGGTTCCAATGGTGTGTTGATCCTTAGAACATCGGATTCGCCGTTCACCACCAGCACCGTCGGCCGCTACCCGTCCTTTCGGCTTTGAGCTAGCTGCGTCATCACGACTGGGGCTAGTTGAGCTCATCCTCTGTTCCTCCCCAGTAGCATTTTGACCATCTTCCGACCTGGGGGTCTCATCTTCCGATGGTATACCGACATATCTCTGGTTGTACTGATCCATTTAGTTTTCACGGCAAGAATACTGGGGTGGGTTGCCATTACCTTCCCCAGGGATCGCATTTAGTCTGACCTCTCTGTCATGACCTTCCCGTCTTGGGTGGCCCTTCACGGTTTAGCTCATGGCATCATTGAGGTGCTCAAGCTCCAGCACCACGACAAGGTAACGATCCTTTGCGGAGATAGAGGGCACTAGGTAAATGTATTTATTTATTTATTCAATCAATTTCTGTGGCTGTTGATCTTACAAATGTCATTCTGGGCAGCTAGCAACACCTTTATATATGTATCTGTGTGTGTATCTATCAGTAAAACCATAAAAACCTACAGTGGTCACCAAGAACAAACCAAGAAACACTAAGTAGTAACAATATTATCTCATGGGCCATCTAACTTCCTGACCCCCATGCCCTGGAGCACATTCAGGTCTTTAGCGCTTTGTAAAAGGCTGCCAAGGTCAGGGCTAATCTAATCTCTAGGCTATGGTGTGCCAGAGGGCAGGCACTGCAACAGAAATAGGCCACTTCCTAGGTCCCATTAGATTATATTCTTTGCTGTAATTGAGGGGACCAAGATTGTGCCCCTTCTGTCAGACCTGGATGGGTAGAAATAACTGGGGGGAGACAATCCTGCAAATAACCCAACCTATTCCATGAAGGGCTTTATAGGTGGCAATTGAATTCCATTTGGAAGCATACCGGAGCCAGTGCAGCTCACAGAGCAGAGGTAACATGGGCATACTGAGGTACATCCATAACTCCCTTTGTCGCTGCATTCTGGACCTCTTATAACCTCTGGATGGTCTTCAAGGGCATCCCCATGTATAGCATGTTGCAGTAATCTTGGGGAGTGACTAAGGCATGAGTGATTGTAAAGTGCCTCCTAGTCCAGGAAAGGGTGCAACTGGCACACAAAACAAAGTTGTGCAATAGCCGCCCTAGCCACAGTTGCCACCTGCTCTTTGAACAGGAGCTAGGAGTCCAAAAAGCCCCCCAGATTGTGCACCAGTTCTGGTTGGGTTAGTGCAACCCCATGCATAAACAAAGATGGAAAAATACCGGATGCAAGAGGCCTTAAAATCCAAAGCCAATAAATCTTGTCAGGGTTGAGTTGAAGCCTTTTCTTTCCTATCCAAGCTCCCACAGTCTCCAGACAGAACACAGAACCTCCATTGTGTTACCTGGTCGGCCCCAGATGAAGATGTAGAGCTTGTCCCATGCTGATCAGTGACCTCACCCAATAGCTTCATGGTGTTAAGTAGGAGTGGAGAGAGCATCAAGCCCTAAGGGACCCCACAGAGAAAGGGCTGCAGTAAATACCAATCAGCTACCCAAGGCGAGAAGGTAAGCTAGGGTGTGCAAAAATCCAGGAGCTTTTAAAAGAGGAGACGTTTAACCTTTGACCCCATTGGCTCAGCCCAACTGCCACACAAGTACTTATAACTAACAAACCTTCTCTTTTCTTTGACTCATGTCTGCTTCTCTACTGGTTAACTATTAAATTCGTGTCTTGATATTGTAATGTTTAATATCCAGAATTTACAAGGTTAGTCATCCTTGGCATTTATAAAACCAATAATACAGTTTGGTTCTGTTAAGAAAGTACCATTTTTGTTTCAGAAGTTCCCAAGTGAAAAACACCTAGACATTGTGCACTAAGGATATAGGTAGAACCATTTGATCACCAAATCTAAGAACTAAATTCTAGGTATTATCTTGGAGACAATATTTTTTATACTTGTGACTTAGCATGGTTCCTCCTGAGATTTTTACACTTGAAAGGAGCTCATTTTATCCTTGCATCTTGTAAAGTTCTGATAGCCAAGGTCATCTCCCAGCAATTTAAGTCTGCCCTTTTAGAAATACTAACTTCCTTGAAGCTATTCAGTTCCTTATGGCTCTTCCTGCAGTTCCAAGATGCAGCAAATATGCTGTACTTTATTTAGAGTTGGGTTTACTGTCCCTGAAGCCTAGAGCTTGGTAACAGCATTTTAACCTTTGGCTACATATATCTTTTTCCAATAGGTCTGGCCCACTGTTCTTAGAGATCCCTTTAAGTCAACCTGGATTTTAAAAAAAGTTGCTGGTAAGCTTCACTCCCTAGGACCCTCATTGGAGAGGCTTTGTCCACTAGGCTTTGAAAATGCCAGAGGTATCCTTAAGCAGCACATTTGGGACATTGGTCTGCAAATCAATCTGTTTCCCAGCCTTGCAGCATGTGGCAGATTTCAGAAGGGTATGTGCCAGCCTCCTAGCTCATCTATCGCAGTCCTGAAAGTTTGCCAAGCTTCGCTTCAATCAGGCTGGATGTGTTTTGTCTTCTGCTATCTTTTTGGGGCACTAGAAAAATATTCCTGGGGACAGATAGGGTCAGTGCAGCACTTAAGCCACATACTCTCTCTACAGGGAATCCTGGACAACATTTTATTCTGTCCTTTATCCGGAAAGACAGTGCTGGCCAGAATTCATTGTCTGGTTGCCAATTTCCACCGCAATGCTGTCCCCGTTCCTTCAGGGACGTCTAGTCCACCATAGATCTGTTGGCATTTCTTTGTTTTTGCTCGGACCAAGCCACTAGGTTACCATGGTAATTGAGTACTTTCTTGAGTATCGGCAGGATGAAGAGGTCGAACTTAATTGTCCTCAGTTTGGGTGTTAAAAAAAAAAAAGCTGCATTGCCTCGGGGAGGAACTTGCCTGGACTTGTTTTAGTTTCGCTTTTGTAGCCTTACAGCTTCTCTTCCCAGTCCTCTCTGAGCACACGTGAATGCACAGCTTGTAAATATGTTTTTGTGCTTTCTGTAAATAAATTTATTTTTATAGAAATGTCTGGTGTGTGATTTTTCTGATCTTTTGGGCCAAACGCTTTCTAGCACTCTGACAAGATCCTCACCCAGGAGCCCACCTGTACTCCAGACAGCTGCTCCTCATGAGCAGACTGCAGGAACTGAGGTTTTTGCAGTTGACTGGTGAGTTGAGTGGCTGGGAATTAAGGGATTTCAACGAAGCTCACAGCCGTAATGCAACCTATATGGACACAAGGTTCTTCACTTACTAAAACACTTTTGGATGTAATTAATTAACAGCTAAAGAGAGATTTTTCTGAGCAGCAGGATAAGAGAATTCCACCTGGTGAGTCAACATTCTTTCTGGACTAAAAAGGAAAAAAAGCGGGGGGGGGGGGGTTAAAGACTTGAAAACTTTTGGCAAAAAGCTTAACGGTGTGGATGTATGAAAGTTTAACATGGATAAAAGGGATAGGTTTTTCTGAAAGATTATTATTTTGGTGAAAGTGCTTTTGAATAAATTGGAATTAAAATAGACAAACCAGACCTTCATGGGATTTTTTTTAACTATTAAAGAGTGTAGACAATTAGTGGATTTTACAAAACAAAAGATAAGGTAATATGAGCCAGACTGTGATGCTATCTGTAACCATGGAGTGCCATTTGCGATGAAAGTATTAAGGGCCCAGGAAGACAAAACCAAAACAAAAAGGGGGAAAGCTTGCCTTTTACTCTTTTCCTTGACACGCTTTCCCTTTCAGATTACAATATTACAATGGCAACCATCAGAAAAGTGGCAAAAATATCAGAGGGGAGGAGAAGATTGCTAGAGCAACCTGCAGAGAGAGGAATTATACCAGATAATTTAGTCTGGTATAATTTAGTCACTTGATACTAAACTGACTAAATCACTGGATACTAAATTGACAGCTTTTGAAAAATGAATGGATGAAAGACTTGTAAAGATGAAAGAAGAGATGAAAGAAGAAGTCAAGGAGATGGAAAGCTCTATAAAACAAGTGTCTGGAAATGTAAAATTAATGCAAAGTGGAAATTCTGGAGAATTAGAAGTTACGGACAGAGAGCTGGAAAGAGCTCCCTGAATTTGTGTGGTGGGGGAAAAAAACCTCAAGTTTAATATAAGGTGTTACAAGATGCAAAGGAAAGAGGAGGATTGGGTTTACCTGATTTGAAATTGTATTTTGCAGCTCGCTGTTTGGTTTGGATGAGAGTAGGTGTTGCTGCTTAGCGGTATGGGGATACCAAGTCATCTTGTCTGCCTCCTGAAGAATCTGTATAACGACCAAGTAGCAACAGTAAGAACAGACCACGAAACAATGGACTGGTTTACGATTGGGAAAGGAGTACGGCAGGGCTGTATACTCTCACCCTACCTATTCAACTTGTACGCAGAACACATCATGCGACATGCTGGGCTTGAGGAATCCAAGGCTGGAGTTAAAATCGCTGGAAGAAACATTAACAATCTCAGATATGCAGATGATACCATTTGGATGGCTGAAAGCGAAGAGGAACTGAGGAGCCTTACGATGAAGGTGAAAGAAGAAAGTGCAAAAGCTGGCTTGCAGCTAAACCTCAAGAAAACCAAGATTATGGCAACCAGCTTGATTGATAACTGGCAGATAGAGGGAGAAAATGTAGAAGCAGTGAAAGACTTTGTATTTCTAGGTGCAAAGATTACTGCAAATGCTGACTGCAGTCAGGAAATGAGAAGACGTTTAATCCTTGGGAGAAGTTCAATGACAAGTCTAAATAAAATAGTTAAGAGCAGAGACATCACACTGACAACAAAGGTCTGCATAGTTAAAGCAATGGTATTCCCAGTAGTAACATGGCTGCGAGAGCTGGACCATAAAGAAGGCTGAGAGAAGGAAGATCGATGCTTTTGAACTGTGGTGTTGGAGGAAATTCTGAGAGTGCCTTGGACTGCAAGAAGATCAAACCAGTCCATCCTCCAGGAAATCAAGCCAGATTGCTCACTTGAGGGAATGATATTAAAGGCAAAACTGAAATACTTTGGCCACATAATGAGAAGACAGGACACCCTGGAGAAGACGCTGATGCTAGGGAGAGTGGAAGGCAAAAGGAAGAGGGGCCGACCAAGGGCAAGTTGGATAGATGATATTCTAGAGGTGGCGGACTCGTCCCTGGGGGAGCTGGGGGTGTTGATGACCGACAGGAAGCTCTGGCGTGGACTGGCCCATGAAGTCATGAAGAGTCGGAAGTGACTGAACAAATAACAACAAAAGGGTGTTGCTGAGAGATAGAAGGCTTTTGGAGTTAGAAGGACATAACCTGAGATTTGGGTGGCATGGGTATCTGTGGTATGACAAAGTCAAGGTTAATGTTGATTTTAAAAATCATTTATGTTAGACTTGCCGTATTGAGAATATGGAATAGATACAAATCCAGGTTGTGCCCAAAAACACCTTTGTGGCTCTCAGCACAAGAAGCATTTTATAGACGAGAAATAACAGGCCAACATAAATGGCTAACTTACTGTGAGATA